>NC_056732.1:1070829937-1070994937 GCF_019279795.1 Protopterus annectens
ATAATTATTTCTTCCTTATTTTGAAGGATAGTGAAAAGTTGATAAACTGATGGATTAGTTTAAAGACATTTAATTTACAATCGTAGGCATAAAAGAAGGATTAGTCCCAAAAAGATCTTGTTATGAAAAATCAGGAAAAGAAATTGGAGCCTGAAACCTGGACTCTCTGAGCAGAAGTTAAGGCCACCAAAGAGTTGTCTTCCAAGTACAGACGTTAAAGGGAGAGAGAGAGTTAACATTTCTAATGCAAGATTCAGGTCCCAAGGATGAGGGCTAGATTTTTTTTTGAGGAGAAATGTGAAGAATCATAGAAAGTTTGTAAAATTAGTACTTTCTATTGTGTACATGTACTGTCTGGAGCTTTTCTCCCCAGGACTCCATTGAAAACGGGCTCTTAGTGGCCCAATGGACTATCCTGGTAAATAAACTGCAAATAAATAAAGTTACAAGGCTATTGCCCTGAGGCCCTTACAAGTCTAGACAATAATTTAGCCCATGTTCCGATAAGCCAGCACCCGATGGCCCTGCCCAGGAATCCCAAGGGTGTATTTTCTGTTCCCCATCCAGTTAACCAGGTTGCACTTAAAAAGCGTTAAAGATGTACTCTGCTTGACATGAAGAGGGAGTCTTCCACAGAAGGGCGTGTGTCTGGGACACAAATCTGTCCTGCCAACAAGTCCTATTGATGTTAAAGACCAGGTTGAGGTCAGTGTGTGGGTTATTCAAGTGGAGCTTGACTTGCGGATATGCAGCAGTCCCATCAAGGTGGGGTCTGACATTGCTTTGTATGCCAGACAGAGGTAATTTCTGAGGAGTCTCTATGAGACTGAGTAGAGGGACAGGGCTTTTAGCATATCTGTGTAGGGTAGATGTTTGAGGCCCTGGATTCTCCTAGTGAGGAACCTCTGTGGTCTCTCCAGCTGTAGCATGCGCTTTGTGAGGTACATGCCGAAAGGGGCATTGTACTTAACAATGGGTCTTAAAAGGGAAGAATACAGCAATGTTATGACCTCCTTGTCCATGGGTGAGATACCCTTGTTAATAAGGTGGGCCATGTAGAAAGCTTTCCATACAACGGAGGCAATATGGTGGACAAAAGTCAGTCTGCTATTAACCTGGGTGCCCAAGTTCCTCACAACTGATATCGTGTTAATAACAAAGTCCTAAGCATGCAAATTTGTGGGGACATCACACTCCCCACAGGGGATGATGCATGTTTTTGGCATTTACCTTGAGGCCATGTTTCTGGCACCAGTCATTGGTTTGGGTGAGACCCTCTTGGAAGATGTCCACATCACTAGGGGAATTAATGACAGCAATCATCTGCAAACTTGGTCAGCCATAGAGCACTGGTTTCAGCCTACACCTCAGAAAAGTATATTCCAAATAACAGAGGCCCCAAGACCGATCCCTGGGGTACATTGCTTGTTACAGGTCTACTGCTTGAGGTGGCTGCCCCAATTTTGACTAGGTGGGTTCTATCAGACAGCCAGTTTGCTACCCTTCTGGTAACATACAGATTCAGTTGAGAGAGTTTATCTAGTATACCCAAGTGTGGAATAGCATCAACGGCTTTGGCCAGGTCAAGGCAGGTGGTGTGCACAGTCTTCCCCTCGTCCATGGCTTTGGTGACTGTCTCAAAGAAGTCAACCATATTTAACAGGCATGACCTCCCCTTGATGAAACCAAACTGTGTGGGATTGCAGATGTCCACCAGACAAGTTTATTCTTCCTTGAGGAAGATGATTTTGTCCCGTCGGGTATTCTTGATTCCATGCAACTATATAAATGCCCATATAGTACTTTGGTGTAAGTTTGGAGATTTGTGCCAGTTCCTACGGAGGGGCAGGGGGGCTGTGAAGCTGTTGCTACCTTCCCTCAGGAGAGTGTAATCAGCACTGGAGAAGTTTTTATGTTTGACCCTAGTGGGGGGGGGGGGGTCGGGAGAGATCATGACTTTGAAAGTGACTGCTTTGTGATTGGATCTTACCAGGAAGGATGACACTGTAGGGATGTTGCCGTGGTTACTCATGTTGGTTAATACCAAGTCCAAGATATTGTCACCTCTTTTGGGGGTGTCGACCAGGTGGTCCAAGGCATCTGCATTGACAAAATCAAGGAATCTCTTGGCATTTGTGTTTTGGAATGAGTAGTTTGTCCAATCTATGGTTGGCTAGTTAAAGTCGCCCAGGATCAGGGTAAAGGGTTGAATCTTGATAATTTCGAAGAGGTCCAGACAGGCAGACTGGGCTTCTTGAGTCAAAGTTGGGGGCCTGTAGCTAGCTATGATTTGAAAAGGGGTCTTGTCAACGGTTAACTGCACCTAGAGTGTCTCCTGAGCGTCACACTGTTTGAACAGCCTGGAGGTGTGTGCATCTAATATATACTGAAACTCCACCTCCTTTTGCGTTGCTGCCCACGTTTTGGGGTCTGAATGTATGATAGGACGAGTAACCTGGTATGGCTGGGGTGCTCTCCGCAGCTTTGAACCAGGTTTCTGTGACTGCACAAATGTCAACTTCTTCCAGGGTTAAGAATGCTTGCAATGAGTGCAGTTTCATGTTTAGATGCCTAGCATTTATCAGCATGACCTTTAATTTGCTTTTTGATGAACCTTTCATGTTGGCAGATTTGATCTCATGGAATTGCCTAAAAAAAAAGCACTGTGGGAGAAGGCAAAAGCCTTTGCCAGAAGCCTGAAGCCCAAGGGAGACCAATGCAGGCCATCTCTAGTAAAGCATCGTGGTTTGCCGATCATGTCTTACCAGGCTGTCAGGTACTGGATCCCCTTGGAATGACACCAGAAACTAAGCCAATTGTTAAAGTTAATCATTTTCTGTTTGTATTGAGGCATCATTCTGGTGACGGTACAATGCTGCCTAAGGCTAGGGACATACCTGCCTAGGGCACACATTCAGTGAGCTTGATCATGTCTCTCTTCATATAAACCAGGGAGGTATGTCTCACATCATTCACGCCAACATGGACTACGACAGAGTCATAACAATACCCGTTATTAAAAGACATAAGTGCACATGTGATATGGCAGATTCTGGCACCTGATAAACAACTAACCGTGACTTTCTCCTTATACAGCCCTTGTGAGTGGCACCATCTGTGTCTCTCACAATGCAGTCTCTTATGATGGGTTTATGGTTAGGTCTTAGGTGCTGTGAGAAACAGTTGTACGGACAATGTGTGGTGGACTGTGGAGTTTGCATGTGTTTTTGCCTCAGAGGTCTCGAGTATGTTTTTGTTGAGGACCTCTGCATATGTGGGTATGTGTTGTGTAGGTGTGGGTGGTGATTGACGTGTGGTGTTTGTGCTGACAACCTTCTCAGTGCCAGATATACTGGCTTGTGAGGGAAAGAGCACAGACTCTAGGTTCTTAATGTAATTGCATCTCTCACAAATTGTGTTCCTAGGTCATAGTAGAGGGTTGTCCGTGTACATGAGGCAGTTGCTACACTGCCTCAGGATGCCTATATCAACCAGACAGGCAGGAGAAACCGTAGGAAACTGTCCATCCATATTTGTCAGAATCTGAGGGAGGGAGGCCAGAGAAAACTAAGGGGGTAAAGGGTGGAAGGTCTAAGATGAGTACTACTAGGTGATCAAACAAGTGCTACTAGGTGAAAATTTGTAACTGGAATACCTCACGATGGGTTAAAAATAGTGCATTTGTGGTGCACAACAGGCAAACAAGCCCAAATTAGCTCAAATGCAGGGTTTAAATACCACAAAAAATAGAAGACACAGAAATCTAACCAATCCTGCTAGTCTCTGCTTTCTTTACCAATCAGCCTGTGCCAGATAAGGTCCATGCAGCCCTTCTACTGTCACTAGCACAGAAGATAGGCCCCTACCAACACAAGATGGCTGCCAGAAACACAGAAGGCAAAAATAAACAGCTCTGGATGCAGCAAACCTGTATCCAAACTATGCTACTCAATTTAAGGGTTAAGAACACAGTAAAATGCATGGAAAAGCACAGATTAAATACTTACAGACAAAAACAAAACTCACAGTATGAAAAAAATGCAGTTAAACAGTAATGAACTACAGTAAATAGGAATGAAACATAGTTAAACAGTAACAACATGCAGTTAGTCAGTAAATTGCTTTAAAACGGTGTAAATGTGATACATTAGCTATAAGACACAGATAAAAATAATAGGCAAGTGCAAATGCAATAAAATAAGTGAAAATAAATGAAAACACACCAATGTCTTGCAGCCTCAGGAATTTTGTAAAATGTCTCAGAGATGATTTACCTTAGCAGAACCTGGTCCAAAACAAGCCCAGACCAGCTCAAATGCAGGGTTTAAATACCACAAAAAATAGAAGATTCTAGTAACACAGAATTCTAGCCAATCTTTCTGGATCCTGCTTTCTTTATCAGTCAGCCTGTGCCAGACAAGGTCCAAGCAGCCCTGCTACTAATCACTAGCAGTGAAGATAGGCCCCTACCAACACAAGATTATTTACTTCATTTTGATAACTGGGGAAGTCCACTGGGCCATGAAGAGCCCATTACCAGTGGGGGTCTGGAGAGAAAAGCTCCATTAACAATCATATACACATTAAGCAATACATTCATTTTCAGAGAGCTGACAATACAAGATGGCTAAAAAGGCAAAAATAAGCTAACCACACTGTTAAAGGAGACTCACAAGCAAAACAACCAAACTGAGAAAAATAATTGGGAGTCAACCAACACGGTCCAGGCAGGATAAACTTCTGTTGAACACCAAGAATGTATAAAAAACTGTTTTACTGAAGAAGGTTAGCACTTTCAGACCATGATGAAGCGGTAACCCTGCGAAAGCGCTAACCTTCTCCAATAAAACAGTTTTTATACATTCTTGGTGTTCAACAGAAGTTTATCCTGCCAGGACCGTGTTTGGTTGACTCGCAATTATTTTTCTCAATACAAGATGGCTGCCAGAAACATAGAAGGCAAACACAAGATGGCTGCCAAAAATACAGAAGGTAAAAACAAAGAGCTCCGGATGCAGCAAACCTGTATCCAGACTATGCTACTCAATTTAAGGGTTAAAAACACAGTACAACTCACAGAAAAGCACAGATTAACCAATTACAAAAAAAACAGAACTCACAGTATGAAAAATGCAATTAAACAGTAATGAAATGCAGCAAAATGCAGTTAATCAGTAATGAAATACAGTTAATCAGTAAATTGCTTTAAAACAGTGCAAATGTGATAAATTAGCTACAAGGCACATATAAACATGACAGGCAAGTGCAAATACAATAAAATAAGTGAAAACAAATGAAATAGCAGTTAGACTTGGTTTTGGAACCACTGGAATTTTGTAAAACGTCCCAAAGATTAAGCCTTTTAAGAATTGTTTGACCTTGTAATATGAAGAAGTTGATGCATAGGCAAACAGGCAGAAATGTCTGACAAACAAGCTTTAACAGACGAGTACACTAGTTCAGAGTTGAGCAGCTCACACAAGTATGCAAGGATAATAGGGATATACCCACACGATAAGGGCCCTGTCCTTTATTTTAGCACCAAATTGAAAATATTTTCCATTTGGAAATGTAAGATGTTTTGTAGCAGTTCTTCTAGCTTCTTGTAAAACCTGTAACACATCTTCAGAGAAAAAGTTGGCAGAATGGTATCAAATGCCATTACCCAGTCAATCAAGTTTAAAATTAACAAGTCTGGATGAATGAGAGAACCCTTTCAGCCATGCTGTAGGGTAACTTGTGACAACTGCCCTTGGAATGATGAAAAGGGGAGAAATAATGCTGTCTGGGACAAAAGGGAGCCACCACCAGTGTTTTTGCTCTGTCTTTCTCACTTTCAGAATTAGGGAAAAGGGAAGCAAAAAAGTAATTTCCCTTTCCAATAGAGTGATAAGGCATCCACTTTACAGAACAATCTGAGCTGTCTGTTCAGAGTGGAAGCAAAAAGCTGTATTTGGGGAGTTCCACAATGAAGGACAATTTGCAGGAAGACTTCACTGTTTAGCATCCATTCATGAGGGTCTGCCTTGGATCCATTTAAGCAATTTGCCTTTGAATTCATCCTGAAGGGATGTTATGCTGCCTAGAGAAACACTGTGCTGAGTAACAATTTCCCCATACCTGAAGAAATGACAGGATGTTAACCCCCATGACTTTCTTCCAGACTGTAGAAACTTGAACTCTTAAGCTCCGCCCTTTACCCACAATGCCCCACCAACCTAACATTCTTCAGAGCTAGCTTGCTCCCCATGCAAGCAATAGAGCAGTGGAAAATAAGAAAATAATGGAAGCTGGAGCTCAAAGAAGGAACAAAGGTTCCTCCTAAACTCTTCAATCTCTCCAGGAGTAGAAAAAGGAGGGTGGGAAGTTGAGGAAGAAGGAAAATGGACACCCC
Source organism: Protopterus annectens (assembly GCF_019279795.1). Classification (NCBI taxonomy): domain Eukaryota; kingdom Metazoa; phylum Chordata; order Ceratodontiformes; family Protopteridae; genus Protopterus; species Protopterus annectens. The sequence continues at coordinate 1,070,836,332 of NC_056732.1, forward strand.
AGATGGAAAATTATAGTGAGTACATAACTTTTTAACCTGATGTCCATTTTCATTCATACCTCAACTGTTGGGACAGAGTCCCCACCTACCTAAATCCCAAGAGGACTTTAAGGATGGATACTGCAGAGCAAAGCCCAGTCAAAGGTTGCTCTTCTCCTAGAGGTCAGGTCCAGTTTGTGATGAGCAATAATGGTATGAGGATTAGCCCAAGTTGCAGCTGCACAAACATCATCCAAGGAAGTTCTGCATAACAAAAGCTGATGGGAGTAGGCTCTGGGTGGTTTTGGCACAGTTAAGCCCTCTTTTTGATAAACAAATGTAATACAATCAGTTAACCATTTGGTCAAAGTAGCTTTAGATACTGGTTTGCTTAGTTTTGAATCAGAAAAGGAAACAATTACTCGGACTTTCTTAGATCTTCAGTTCTGTAAAGGTAGAAACATAATTGTGCACATCTAACAAATGCAAGAAATACTCGCCTTTGTTTTAAAAATTTGGAAAGAACACTGGAGGATTAGTGACCTGATTAATATTGAGCTAAGAAACCAGTTTTGGTAAAAAGGAAGGATTAGTTCATAGAGAAACCCTATTCTTGTGAAAAACTAAATAAGAGGTTTACAGAAAAATGCTTGACGTTCCGGCACTCTTCTGGTAAATGTAATAGCAACCAACAAAACAGTTTTCCAGGTTAAAAATTTTAGATCAGATTTAGCTGAAGGTTCAAAGGGGGTTGAATCAAAGCCTGAAGTACAATGTTTAAATCCCAAGGAGGAATAGGATCCTTTAAAGGAGGTCCAAGTAAAAAGGTTCCCTTTACAAAGGCTTTGCAAAGTTTAGAAGAAGCTAAATGATTTATTTCCAGATGAAAGTTGGAAATGGATGCTAATTGTAATAGCTGACGAACTAGCACTTTAATTGAAAATTGTGTCTAAAATGTCAAGGACATTTGAAATTGGTGCTGAAAAGGGATCTAAGTTTTTGCTTAGGGACCAAAGAACAAATCCTTTCCATTTACTCAAATCTTTCTGGTGAAAGCTTTATGGGAAGATAAAGTGTGAAGAACAGGGGAGGAGAGCTTGGGCTGTCTAGAAAACACTGGAACTGGATAAACTATTTTAAATCTGACTGAGTCATGCCTGTCAGATGAGAAAGAAGGCTGGAACTGGATCCAGGAGGTAGAAGATGAGGCCAGAGGAAGGAAACCAAATCTGACAGGGCCAGTAAGGGGCAAGGAGGATAACCGTGCTCTTTGAGATGCTTCTGTAGAAATGTTAGGATGAGGGACAGGCATAAAGGAGACCGGGGGGGTGGCAAGCTTTTAGCAGAGTATCTCTCTCAGACTCTCCCAGATGGGGGGATCAGGGCAAAGAGCTTGCTGCATTTGTTGAGTGGAAAGGCAAAGAGTTTGTCCTATTGACAGAATATTGTCTCCGCCAGGTTGATATTAAGAGACCACTCATGAGGCATCAGAATGGACCTGCTTAACTTGTCTGCAATCATGGTGGATTTCCCTGGGATGTGGGTTGCTGTCAGGAAATGACTGGAAGACATCACTCATTATCATACTCCTCATAGCATCTTGACAAAGAGGGAAAGATCTGGTTCCCCTGATTGTTGATGTAGCACACTACTGACAGACTGTCCATCTGGATCGAGACAGTCTCGACTGGGAGGATACCTTGAAAGCCCTGCAATACTAGGAGAAAATCTTCCAGGACACTGACATGCATCTTGGCTTCCACCATGTGCCTTGGACTGTGCTCCCCAGCAAATGCCCCCCACCTAAGCTGAGATGCGTCCGTGGTCACTGTGGCCTTGGGCTGAGGGAGAGCAAAAGGATGGACTTCGTTGAGTTGTAGTATGTCCATCAAAGAAGGCGACTTTTGTACACTTGACTAGTTTTGACTGGCATGGATAATGGGTGTGAAAGAATAAACAATTGAGTGTCAAGTGTCCACTGAAGTATTCTCATATGGAACCTGGCAAGAAGTAAAAGAGTGATTGCAGCTGCCATAGATCCCAGTGTTTGAAGTATCAGACATGCTGGAAGGAAAGCAAGATGCTACCCTCCAAAAAAAGGAAGCCAATCTGGTGGTCCCCTGCCATAAACAAACTCAACAACAGAAGAAAGAAACTGTTGCAAAAAAGAGTCAAATCCCATGACTGGAAGAACTCCCTGGTCAGCCTCAGTAAGAAGCGGAGATCACTCATAAAATCCTCCAAAGCTAGTTATGAAAATAAAATCGCCACTGATTCTAAAGACAACCACAAAGTATTCTATAGCTATGCTAAGAATCTCAATGGCAACACTCAGATCTGCTCTGAGTTACAGCACAATGACACTAAATATACAGAACCAACTGATATTGCCAACATCCTGGCTACACAGGTAAAAAACACACTCTCCAAGGCCAAGAACACAGCATCCATGGGACCTGACATCATCTCAGGCTGCGTTCTACATGAACTACAGAATGAACTGGCACCCCACCTAAGCACCATGTTGAATCATAGCCTCACCTCAGGCTTTGTGCCCACTGAATGGCGCACAGCGATGGTTATCTCACTCCACAAATGGGGAGCCACCATGAACCCCGAGAACTACCGCCCCATTAGCCTAACGAGCCTGGTCTGCAAGGCCATGGAGCATATCATTATGGAACTTATAAACAAAGACATTGGCAATCTCTGAACTCTGGACCCCACCCAGTTCAGGTTTGTAAAAGGCAGATCATGTCTCCTAAACCTGAGTGACTTCTTTGAAGCAGTCACCAAAGCCATAGACGAGGGTAAGGTGGTTCACACAGCCTATCTAGATCTCTCCAAGGCTTCTGACACCACCCCCCCACTCTGGAATTATAGATAAACTCACTAAACTAAGTATAAATCCCTATGCCACAAGATGGATTGCCAACTGGCTCACTGACAGAACCCACACTGTGAAAGTAGCAGACTCCAAATATGACTTCAGACCAGTGACAAGTGGAGTACCACAGGGTTCAGTCATGGATCCTCTCCTGTTTGGCATCTACTTTTCTGAAGTACAGGCTAACACAGAAGGTCTTTGGCTAACTAACTTTGCAGATGAATGCAAACTAGGAGCCATAATTGAAACTCCTAACGATGTGGACATCCTACAAAAGGGCCTCGCTGAGACAGATGCCTGGTGTCAAAGCCATGGCCTCAAGCTCAATGCCAAAAAGTGCATTGTCATCCCCTTTGGTAAAAACCCTGTACCCATGAGCTACCACATACATGGTAGTCTGCTTAACACTGAAAGTGTGATAAGAGACCGAGAGACACAGGTGGACAGTAGTCTCTTCTTTGATAATCACATCACCACAGTAGTCAGGAAATCCATTTACATGGCACACCTCATCAAAAAAAGTTTCTTAGCCAGGAAAAAAAGAGGTCATTGTTACCCTCTACTCATCACTCATTAGACCCATTATAGAGTACAACACCCCTTTTGGTATGTACCTCACAAGACATCTACAACAATTGGAAAGGCCGCAGAAATACCTCATAAAGAGGATTACTGGCTTCATTACAGATGCCCTACGCAGACCGTCTCAAAAAAACCCATCTTTACTCCATCACATATCACCTACTCAGAGTTGATCTCTGCCTAACATGCAAAGCTATGTCAAATCCAGAGCTGTTGGACGTGCTCCACTTAAATAAATCCCAATCCCTCCAAGCTACATGGCTCTAGGGACCTAAACCTTGTCACCACAATAAACATTACATGATGGCAGAATAGAGTCCTGTCCCAGAGGCTTCAAATACTCTGGAACAAACTACCTATCTATATCAAACAAAGCTCCTCATTAGTACTCTTCAAGAAAAATCTCGATGCTTGGATGGGAAATAGGAAATTCACCCCGGGGATCATCTCTGTGGCTTTGCTCAAAAGGGGCACAGGAAAATGATTTTCTTTGGGTGCCGAAAGCCAGGGTACCTTTTTGGCTAGGCTAGGCTTGTATAGGCCCTAGGGCCGATAGCCTAGTACCTACCTATGAACCTATTCTGTATTATTTTCTTAACCTGGAATTGGATGTCTTCTATTCAAGGTAGAGGAAGAGAAGCTATATGGGTGGTTGTATCTAATTCGGCACTGATGAATTCCAAACTTGAGTTGTTACGAGCTGACCTTTGCTGTAATTGACTGATATTCCCAGACAGGGGCACAGACTGAGTAAATAATCCCTTGCTTAAATCAGTTGATGCCTGGTTGGAACATTCAGGAACCAGTCATCTAGATATGGAAGCACTCAGAATCCCAGCAGTATCAGGTGAGCTGCTACTACTGTCATGCACTGGTGAACACGCTGGGGCTGTGGTGAGACAAAACGGCAGTGCTCTGAACAGATAATGACTGGCTCCTAGCCAGAAGTGTAGGTATCTTCTGGAACACCTGTTCATTTTTATGTGACAGTATGAATCTTGAAGGCCTACTGAGCACATCAAGTCATCCTTGTGCAGAAATGGCAGAATGAACTGAGCTGTGACCATTCAGAATTTTGTATATTGAACAGATATATTTAGTTTGCTTTGAGATCCAAAATTGGTCTGAAGTCCCCTTTCTTTTTTTGCACGAAAAAGAATCTTTCTGGTCTGGGGGCAACCTCTCCTGGATGACTCTTTTCTAGCAGCTTTTTTATTTTTTGAGAAGCTGCATCCCTCTGACTAGGTGAAATACTGGGGATTTTCTTCTGAACTTTTGGAGGGTATTGGGAAAAGGGTATAACAACCTCTGGATATTATCCTCCACACCAATAAATCTTTTTTGATATCTATCCAGGCTGCCTGGTGCAGGAACAGATGACCCCTGAATTCTTCCAGAGATGGACAGTCAGGCATCTGTTCAGAAGGGTTTACCTTCATAAGGTCGATCAGATATAATCGACCGGCCACATCACAGAACCATTTCCATGAAACCAGAACCGTGAAATCTTTCAAAACCAGTGCTAACATGGGTCAAAAAGGGGGCGAGATTTTGTCGTTCGGAAATTTGGTGTTTGTTTTAAAGAGTCGCAGTTCAGTATTTGCGGAAACGAGGTCGACCATAACTTGATCGGCATTATGAATGTAAACCGTTCAGAAGCACAGATAGGATCTGTTGGAGAAAGAATCTCTAGCTCCCTCGTTATGCGGGCTGCCTCTGTTAAAGGAATGGCGTCTTGCATTTGTGTTTTGCCCTTTGCCCCTGGAGGAGCCATCTCCAAGTGGATCTTGAAAGGGACCCTGGGACGTTTTGAACCACATCTTTCTGCCACCTGACTGGTTCCTGAAACAGGGCTTTTGAGGGGTAGAAAAACGTACACCCACAGCAGACAGGGTCTTCCCTTTTTGTTCATCCCCACAGAATGCATCTTTTACCAGGGGGCCAAATAACGAGGCTCCGTTAAAGAGGGCATTGATGAAAGAAGATTTAAATGGTTATGCAAAATCACACAAGTGCATCCAGGCATGTCCCCTAATGGAAATGCCTGAACCTGCTGCCCATGAGGTACCTTTAGCAGCATGAGAGATTAACCTCATGGATGAATTAGAAACAGATTGGAGGGCAGTCAATTCCAAGGAAATGGTATTCCCTTCCTTGGGGGATATGAACCTTGAAATAGATTTGGCAAGCTCCTTGATCAAATTTCTCTGAAGTCTGGTAAAATGTGCCAAATAGTTCAGTGACCTTAAAGCAAAGGTTGCTGATGCATAGACACGGTTTCCGAACCTGTCCAGCACCCTAGACTCCTTGTGTGTGTGTGTGTGTGTGGGGGGGGGGGGGTGGACAGAACTATGTTCTGCTCTCATGGCTGCCGTGACAACCATGCCATCAACAGGCACTTCTTTACTCCAATGTAAGCAGTCTTTTGAAAGTGTAAGGATTTTGTCTGGTTTCTTAGAAATATGCTCGACAGTGTCCCATTCCTTACACTCTCACTAAGAGACCAGACCTATAAGTTCATCGGTGGGTGGAGTTATCCAGAAGTTAGCTGGGCTAGACCCAAAAGGCTCCAGAAATACTGATTCTTCCTGGGAAGGGTTATCGAGAGACCAACCACCTCTTTGTTTAAGGAGTTCCAAGATGTCTTCAAAGGAGACATCATCAGGTAGTGAACTGGAGTACCCTTACCCCCATCATAATCAGTGTCTTCAGTGACAGACTCTTGAAGAGTCTAAGTGCCTCCTCTTGCACATTCTCTTCCAAGGAGCCTCCTTGGTGGGATGTTCCAGTGAGGTATAGAGAGAGATGAGGATACCCTCCATTGGTGGACCAGAGGCTGGATCTGGCTGGCTCTCCCAGTGGAAGAGATAAATGAGGCTCAGGACATAAACTCAAAAGGGATAAAGAGGTCTGATCTGAGGACGACAGGATCATCTGATCTCTAGGCACAGGGAAAACGTTTTCGCCATTACCTCAAAAGCAGTGTGTCTAGGGAAGTAGAAACTACAGATCCAAGAAAGGATCCTGTCAGATCAATGGCTCCTGACATCCTGCAGGCAATGCACCCGAGGACGGAGTCGGAACTGAGCTATCCAACGCCTATGCTTCCATGGGAAAAGATATCTCTGACAGTTTTGGAGTCTACTCCAACACTCTGGGGCTGGTGTCGATGGTTCAGACACGAGAATACTCTGGCTCTGAGTTACTTGGTGCCAGGTACCTCAGAAAAAATATCTGAGTCGAATAAATAATCTTTGGATCCAAAGAAGACTCTCCCAAGGATTTCAGATCAGATGGCTACAAAACCAAAGGATGAACTGGAGAAGGAGATATTAAAGGTGGTGTGGATCTACAGGCTCTCAGAACCTGACGGGGTTGGAGCCAAGAGAACTCCCCATTTGAATTTGTGTCCTGACGAACTTCCTCATCATCCTATCCATATCTGCTTCCAAGAGGCTCCTGGAGGATCAAAGACAGCAAGCCAATGAATGCCTAGAATGTTGTCTAGGTGACTGCTCAAGAAACAGAGAAGGTAATCTGGATGGAATAAGGCTCTGAAAGTAAAGGTGGCATATGGATCTGAGGAGATCTTTTAACTCTGTTTCAGATCCAAAATAGTCACATCTGACTTTTTTAAAGGTTTAACTGGTGGCTTCAATGAAGGAGGTGAAGTTAATGCTGAAGTAAAAGGATGATCGGGGGAGCTTTTGCATGAATCCTTAGCAACACAATCACCTAAAAGTTTAGGTGGTGGCTTCAATGAAGGAGCTGAAGTAAAAGGATGATCAGGGGATCTCTTTTGCATGAATCCTTAGCAACACAAATCACCCTTCTTGAACTGTTTTTTAGGGGGTTGAGCCCTAGTAACCAGAGTACAGTGTTTGGAAGTTATAAGACCCCTAATTATACATTTATTTATTTTTTATCAATTAAGACTCAAGAGTCGAAGCTTTTACAGATTTCACAATCTATACCTAGGTGTTTGGGACCTAGGCAGTACACACATTCTGTACAGGTGTCCAAATCTGGAATCTTGTGCCCACCACCACATATTTTTTGAAACCAGATGGTTTGTCTGAGATATGGAGAGGTTGAAGTAAAATTAAGAAAACAACAATTTACTACAAGAGAAAAAGTAAAGGGAGGAGCTTGAGAGTTAAAGATTCTACGATCTGGAAGAAATGCCAGAGGTGGATCAGATGGATGGATCCAAACCTAACAGTTGAGGAAAGAATGAAAATGGACAATATCAGACACCAGGTTTTGTGAAGGCTGCAGGATGGATTTCTTCAGGAGTAGGGTGAGATCTAAGTAAAAAAAAAAAAAGGTGCAGTGAATTATAGATTGTCAAGTTTTTTTTCTTCTGAAGTAACCTGGATTAGAAGATTGTCTCAATAAAGGTATAAATATATATATATATATATATATATATATATATATATATATATATATATATATATGGATACACTGAAACCTGCAGAATAGTTTTTTCTGAAAATCCATGGAACTGTAGGATGACCAAAGGACAAAGTAGAAATCTGATAATGAAATTCTATAGCACAAAATCCTATTGATTTTCTGTGATCTGGATAAACAGGAATGTCAAGACAGGCTTCCTCCAGATCAAAGGTAACTAAAACGTCTTGGGGGAGGATCACAGGAAGAAAGATATGGAAAGATGACATCTTGAATTTTGGAATTCTAAAGAAAATGGGAAAATGTTCAGGACTGAAAAGTCTAAAATTGTTCTTCATGTGCCGTCATTTCTTGGAACAAGGAATACTCTTCAATACCCCCCCCCTGTCCTTTTTAGAGATATGGGAGTAATTCCATGGTTTCCTGATGGAACAGATCTTACAAGACTGGCAATACCAGGTGTTCTTGATCTGGGGAACATGGGGAATTCCAGAAGGATGTGGGGGTAAGTTCTAAGTTAATTTGTAGTCTCTCTGAATAATGCTGAGTACTCTATCTGTCTGATATTACTGCTCCCCAAAGTGCCAGGGACTGAAAAAGTAAAAAGTTACAATGAGAGAAAAAAAAAAAAAAGACAGCTGGCTGGCCAAGGTAGGGGTGTGTGTGTGTGTGTGTGTGTGTGTGTGTATGGGCGTCTCATAAGTTTGGAGACTTGTCAGCAAAGGATCCTTTAGGTCTTTTGACATCTGAATTGAGTTGCTCTAGACATATTTTTGTAGTTTTTTTATGCAGTTTTGCGGCGTTGTGAAAGAAGAATCCAGATTTAGAGTAATTCCTCTGAAATTTTGGCACAAGGGAGGGAGAATGGCTATTTAGGGTCTTGCATTATTTTCCTGTCTTGCATATTTTTTTAAATTTCAGCAGATGCTGGACCAAAATGATAATTTGTCCCGAAGAACATCCAGAGACTTTAGTCTTGATGCCATCAGGCGAGGACTGCAATTGTAGTTATGAACACCTCTAAAACAGATCCAGTTGCTACAGCCCTGGAAAAGACATCAGCAACACCATAACCACACTTTACTGAATGTCTTACAGTCTGCATAGCAGAGTTAAACAAAGACAACAAGGAGTTTTTATCTTCAGAGTCAGGGATATCGAAATTAGTTTGTTCATGTTACCAAAATAGACAAACACTGCAAAAGTGTTAGCCACCTGGCAGTGTGATTTGGTCACACCAACCAAAGTAGGTATGATATCTCAAACCCCTGTAAAAATGGGAAAAAGTGGATGGATATTGATGACAACCTGGTTAAGTGGGTGTGATAGTTCATGGCACAGAAAAAGTGTAGCAGAGGTACATACATTTCCCCCATACCTATCCCTAGTCCTACTATACTTGTCATTAGGCAAAACATTATCAGAGGGCAAGAACTTAGGTGCTTTGTCAGACTCAAATTAAATTACAGTAGGGTCTGAGGAAGGATTTTTGTACAAAATATTTGAGGATGAGACTTCATAAAACCTGTTAGGCAGTGTGACCAAGGAATGAGGCAACACAAGACAGACGAAGGTTTAAGTACATCCATGCTTAACAAGTTACAGTACTGCTTCAGAGACTTGCTTCCCTTTCCATTGAAGGTACTGCATCATCTTTCAAATGGTGTCAGCAAAAAATAATCCCTCTCTAAAGGGGAGTCAGGAGAAATTACTATTCCATACCCAGCATGGCTTCCACCCACACCACAGTACTACTACTGCTTTACTATCATTCACCAACACAATAAACCATCACAGAAACAATCACAAATATGTATCCTCTACTTCTTATACCTGTTCGAACGCTTTTGACATGGTTTTACACAATAAACTCCGAACCACCTTTTCAGAGCTTAAAATTTTGTCAATCTACACTTGCTTGGTTCCAGGACTACCTGACTGGACAGCAACAAGCAATTCACTGACAGGGAAAACTATCACCCCTTCTTCCAGTGACCCTAGGTGTTCCAAAAGGCTCCATACTAGGTCCCTTACTTTTCTCATTATTCACAAACAGCTTCTATACCTCAAGCCTCACATGCCTCTGTTATTCAGCATGCTGATGACTCTACAGTAACATGCGCTTCCCCTACCTTACAAGAACTATCTAGAAAGTGAAATTTGGTGTTATGATTAGTCTAATAAGAGAAGAATGGGTATATTTCACTGTGGAAGTTGTAGTCAATGTCTTTACGTTACATAAACAGTCTTTTATTATGGATGAAAATCACTTAACATAAGGAATAAAAGGAAGGAATATAATATTAACATAAGGCATAAAAAACAATGAAAGCCTTGTATAGGCATATTCAGTCTTTCACTGACCACAAGTTTGAATTTAAAATACTGGAACATGTTACAAATGATTTAAGGGGTACATTACAGACGAACACTTGAATACATGTGAACTTAAATGGCAACTATTACTCAATGTGACTAGTTATCCAGTACTCAACAATTCAGTGTCTATTATTTCTATTTTAATATTAAACTGTTATGAAGTGTGAATTCTTAGGGTTTGTTGTTTTATTGAATTACTGATTATGTGTTGGTAGGGGATTTTAATAATGTGATGCACCTGGTTTTGCATTTTAACAATTGTATTTCAATGTGTAAGTAGTTCTGATGAAGTTCCTGAGAAGTTTATGGAACAAAAGAGCCTAACTTTGGTTAATAAATGGAATTTTGAAGCCAATATTTTGTTCAGTAGTACTACGGGACTGTTTTGAACATATACATAGAACACTTTTCTGGGCTGCCATTATTAACTCCTCTTTTGGTTTGAATCCACCTCTCCTTAACCATACTCCTGTATCAAATCCTGTCCAACATGAGGTTGTTTCAGGATCTCTACTTGCCACAATATATGTCTTTTTCACATTTCTTTCATTCTACTTGCATTATTTTCTTCTTTTTTTTTGGCATGTTCAGTTGCTGCCTGATTTTTGTCTACTTCTGCTTTGATTCCCATTCTCGCTTGACATTGATATGCTTCTGCTAAACTAAGCAGAGAAGTCATCTTGGACTTCTCCTTATGCTGTAAAACTTTCACTACATATGGATCTGGTGAGGTCAGCAGATATGTATGCAGTCCCATGGCTGCAGATCAATACATGTAAATAGATTTAGAGGAGGACCATACCCTCCTTCAGAACAAGGAACATAATCTTGGTAAATAATTTTTATATATCATTTAATAAGTATGAATCATTTTTCTATTCTTCCTGTCCAACTGATCCAAAACCTTTTGTGGCCAATCACCCCAAAAATATAAGTTAGAACATGAATAGCAAATTGGTTTACAGCTTGAACTTTGTTCCTAGATGTCAGGGCTGTTTTTAATACTAGTTTTAGTCTTCTGAAGTATTCCTTACTGAGTTTTGTTTGCATTTGTTCATGTTTTATTGCTGATCTTTCATCAATTCCCACCTATTCATACAATCCCTCCTGCTCAAGTTCCTTTATATCACATTCCTGTCCCAGATTGACATTTTCTTGGTACAACAGATTTCCTGCTTTAAACATTGCTTTTGCACATTTATCAAGATGAAATGACATTCTATCAATTTGCAGTTGACCTTTCAGCTCATCTGATGAACTATACAGTTTTAAGTTGTCCACAAAAAGCAGATGAGAAGTCTTTAAACTTGGTTGCTTTCTGGGACCGAAACTGTAAGGATAGCCTAAATCTGTTAAGTAGGCATTTTAATGGGTTAAGGGTAAGACAGAAAACAGACATCCTGAAATATCCCCCTTTGAATTTTTATCCCTGGTATAACTATTTGCCTTTTATCATGGCTGACCTGCAAAATGGTTTTCCACTGTTTCATGGTCACTGTACACAATGTAACCAATTAATATAGGACATACCTTATACATCTGTAAACACTCCTTTATCCATGCTGTCAATGTTTTTTGTAATCTAATACTTAGATTCTTCCCCTTTATACAATTCTCTATTATGGCTTTATTTAACAACAAATGATCCTTTGCTCCATATGATTTATTTTCGGTACCCTTTTGTTCTAATGCCATAATTGAGGTTTTTTTTTTTTCTAAATGACTGTAAACTCTGTCTACATCAATTTCAAGATATAGTTTGTACATTTTTGGAAGTAAAGTCATTGGTCTATAATTTTTAGGATGGTTTGTAGATTAACTCTTAATGAGTATCGTTTTTCCAACTAACCAGATTGGTGTCTTTTTGGGATGCACATATAAGTGATCAGGGCAAAATCTTTGTCTAAGGATGTTAACACCTTTAGCCAAAAGTTGGGTACTACACCTGTACCTCGTGTTTTCCATTTAGCAGCTCATCTTAATTTTGTTTTCAGTTTCTCTGGCTGTTACTTCATCCAACTTTATATCTTCCTACCTTTGAATACCTTAATGTTTCTTTTAATTCTTCTATCCATTCAGCATTTTTGTTATGTTCCACACAGTCTTCATAATTATTGCTCCAAAATAATTTATTTCTCTTTATTTGGTGGTTTCGATTCCTTTTGTTTTATTTCCCAATTCTCTATTAAACTTTTTGGGGTCATCAATGAATTGCTTATTTTGTACTTTTCTTTTACATTGATCTTCATATCTTCTATATTTTTCTGCCTGTGCTGATACCTTTAGTTCATTATTTCCAGTAGTGTAGGACAGAGCCTGGTCAATTTTAATACTGTGTGTTGCTTGTACCAAGTCTATCCCATCCATCCACAACCCCTTTTCCTATCTTTGCACAGAGGGCCGGGGGTCACTTCAACAGTGACAACCCGCCAGAACCAAGGTTCACATTGTCAGTTGGCTAGCCCTCCCGTGGCTGTTCTTCCACACTACACACCTGCATACACATTCATACCCATTCCATGGCCAATTTAAGAGTGTCCAAGCCACCTATATCTATCTGTCTTTCTAGGTATTTTTGTTGATTTGCACCCTCTCTTATACTATAACAGTGACACTTCCTTGTCTTGACTACTTTGCAGTTCCTCTCTATTCGATGCTTCCATGGTAGCATTTTATTTCTTCCTTTCTTTTCCCTTATTGCTCTATGCATGCGTGGTAAGACTGTCATTAAATTATTTGTACAATAATATATCCTATTTACTTCTATTACATGAATTTCTTTTAATAGTGATTACTGTATTCAACTGTCTTATCAGACTTCTAACATTTTTAGGTCTTATTTACTTTCTGTAATCTATTTCTTTCATTGATCTAAATATTAAGTCAAGTAACTCTTGGATCCTTTTCTTCTAAACTGTGTGTGGATTGATCTAGTCTCCTCTGGGCATTCTACAGAAAGTCGCAGAAAAATAGTTGTGTAAAATCTTACCATAACCATAGACATCCTTTCTCTTCCATGTTGCAGTATTCACTACACCAGGGGATTCCCTGCTATAAACAACCCTGATGTCCGGCCAGTATACAAAAGCCTTTTATCACTTTTTATCACAGTAGGACCTTAACCTTAATACACTAGCTATTTAGATGGACTCATTCAAACCAGGGGAAATCATGGCGTTCAACCTTAGTTGCTAAACCAACTCCTTATATTCAATCAGGTCACCCCAAGGTCCCCCCAGGTATTGTTTCTGAACTGTATCTAAACCAAAAAATAAAAATTCATGACCTGGGAAATTCATCAAATGACAATAAAGAGAATTACTAGTTTTTTTTATTTTTTTTGTCATTTAGATGTTCATATAGTCTCTCCCTAAATTGACGGACAGTTTTGCCCACATAAAAACTTGGGCATTTCTGACATAAAGCCAAATAAATAATGCCAACTGTTTTACAACTAAAGTGAGAACTGCTTTTGATGCTAGTATTGTTGACCTTGACCTCATTTGTTTACAACAAAAAAGAACACTGACTACAGCTTCTACACTTAAAAGTACAACACTTCTTTTTTTACTAAAATTATCCATAACCTTGTCTTTTGCTTCCAACATACTTTTTATACACCCAGCAGGTCTAATGACAAACCTTGGTCGTTCGCCCAAAATTTTGTTCATCCCTTCGAAGCCTTGAAAAAAAGACCAGTTGTTAGTAATAATCTGTTTATCTGCAGGATAATCATGGGTATAGATGGTAATAAAGGAACAAGAAAGAGTGTCACTGTTACTATTATTTTTTTCTTACCTTAGCTGATTCTGTTTCATACATAATTGTCTTAATTATCCCCCTATGCCTTTTCCCTGATATCTCCCCCCCCCCCCTTGTATTTTTCTCAATAATAGCCATGGGATAATTCCTGGTCAAAAACATGGTAATTAACTTAACACACTCCTGATCAAAGGGTTCATCATCTGTTATCATACGGGCCAGCCATTATAATACCTCTTTTCTGATGAGCTGGGTGGCAACTGTCGTAATGCAAAAGGCTAGTGGAGTAGGTAATTTTCCTGTAAATATTACTTTGTATAAACTTCTTTGTCTCATCTTTGGAGAACAATACATCTAAGTAACTCATGCTGTAGGTGAACTTTAGGAAGCGAAAGATAAGCTTATGGATAATTTTAGTCAAAAAAGTGTTGCACTTTTAAGTGCAGAAGCTGTAGTCAGTGTTCTTTTTTGTTGGAAACAAATGCGGTCAAGGTCAACAATACTAGCAACAAAAGCAGTTCTCACCTTAGTTGTAAAACAGTGGGCATTATTTATTTGGCTTTATGTCAGAAATGACCAAGTTTTTACGTGGGTAAAACTGTCCATCAATTTAGGGAAAGACTATATGAACATCTAAATGACATAAAAAATAAAAAAAACTAGTAATTCTCTGTTGTCATCTGATGAATTTCCCTGACCATGAATTTTTATTTTTTGGTTTAGATACAGTTCAGAAACAATACCTGGGGGGGACCTTGGGTTGACTTGACTGAATATAAGGAGTTGGTTTGGCAACTAAGGTTGAACGCCACGGTTTCCCCTGGTTTGAATGAGTCCATCTCAACAGCTAGTGTATAAAGGTAAAGGTCCTACTATGTCTAAGAATTTTTTATCACAACATTTTTTCACACATTTTTTGGCTACAATATTTAATATGTGAACACCTGTATATGTAATTTATATATTTATTATTTGTAGCTACTTAATGATCCTTTTTATCTTCTTGAACAAACAATGAATGATGCTTTTAACTATGGTTTTTAATTAGTTAATTATGTCAGCTAAGTGTTTAACTATTTAAGCTGAAATTTTCAATGGTTTTATGGATTCTGATGAAGTTGTTACAGATTTATGAAAGCGCTCAATCCTGTTGTTCAATATAGTGAATTTTTGTGGGACTTCTCTCTTCTCAACTGCCTTACAGAGGTTTTTTTTTTTACATCTGCACATACCATCCTCAGAACTGAATGCCTCAAGAAGAACATCAGCCTAAAGAAACAATGTGGAAAACACACCACCAAAGAACGAACAAGAACTACGGGGAGGGTGGGAGGGACACAATACTGCAACATGGAAAAGGAGGACATCTACGGTTATGGTAAAATTTTACACAACTATTCTATGTCCTTCTATTCCTATGTTGCAGTACTTATTACATAAGTGAGAGTACCACAGCTCATGAAGGAAAAAGGGAGGAGGAAGAGGAGCTGAGGTGGTCTCTACAAAGCCATGGAAAATGGCTCTAACAAAAACCTAGTTTGGACCTGGAAATGCCATTCAACTTGTAATGTTTAGTGAAGGTATACAGAGAAGTCCAAGTGGCTGCTTCTAAAAATGGAGGAGGTATCCAATCCTTTGAAAAAAGCACCAGAGGAAGTTATAGCCCTAGCAGAGTTAGCCTCAACAGTAGAAGAAAGACTTACCATGAAAAACATAACAAAAGGAAAATGCTTTAGAAATCCAAGTAGAAACAAGTCTTCTTGGAAGCATGCTTTCCCAGAGCCCTGGAATGAAGAGAGACAAAAAGCTGATCAGATTTCCTGAGAGCTTTAACCAAATAAAATCTCAGCTGTCTGTGCACATCTAAGGTTGTGTAAGATTCTCTAACTGGAAGACTGTGGAGAGGGGAAAAAGGTGGGCAAGTTATTGGACTGATTAAGCAACAACTCATTCACAACTTTGGACATAAAGGAAGAATTGTTACACAAAAAAGCCTTGTCTTTATGGAAAACCATGAAAGGTGGAAATGCCATCAAGGCTTGTAGTTCAGACACCCTTCTGGCTGAAGTACTAACAAATAAGAAACAGAGTCTGCCAAGTACAATATTGCAGGGTAGCTGTTGTGGCAGTCTCAAAAGGAGCCACAGTGGGCTTTTCCAAAACAAAATTAAGATCCCAGGGAGGTGAAACAGGTTTCCTGGGAAGTCTAATGTGAAGGACGCATTTATGGAAAGGTTTAGCCTCCAATCTGGAAACCAAGAGGGGGACAGAGGCAGACACCCGGAAACAGCTGAAAGGTGAGTTTTCACAGAAGAATAAGCCAACCGAGCCTTCAAAGTTTCACACAATTAACTCAGAACAAAGGAATGCCCACATTTAGTGGGTATATGTTACGAGAAAGACACCAGATGGAAAACCTCTGTCATTTGGATAAGTAGGATTTCCTAGTATTGGGTTTCCTAGCCTCCTGCAGCACACTAAGCACATCCTCAAAGAAAAGGTGTCTAAAAGGAATCAAAAGTTTATCAATCACAGTGCGAGTTGCAAAGTTAACAACTGAGGGTGAATGAGCAATCCCTTGTCTTGTGTGAGGAGATCCACCCTGTGAAGTAATTCTGTGAGGAGATCCACCCTGTGAAGTAACTTGCGAGGACTGCCCTTGGCTAAATGCAGAAGAAGAAGGAGCCAATGTTGTCTTGGCCAAAAGGGAGTCACCAGCAAGATTTTTGGTTTATCCTGTTGAATTTTCAGCAGAACTTTCTGAATAAGAGGGAAGGGGGGATGCGCAGAGAAACATCCCCTTCCAAGAGATTGATAAGGCATCCACCTTCCATACCAGAGGAAAGTACAGTTTTGTACCTACCATAAATGTAGATGTTCGAGGATCCCCATTGCTGCAGTCCTTACTATTGGGTATAGTCCGCGTCCAGTCGGCCCGAATACCAGAGTATAAGGCTGACGTCGGTCAGGGCGCATTAGACTGACGTCAGTACGTCAGGGTACTAATGCGCATGACCGACATCATATCCTCAGTCTTTTCTTGCCCCAGATGTCAGAAGACCCTAAAAAGACAAGGCCCAAAATACCTGCACCAAAAATATGTACAATATATACAAGAATATATACAAAAATATAAGCATATAACCTCACCTACACAACCACCCCTAAACACAGAGGGGAAGGAGGGAGGGTAAATTGGACTGCAGCAATGGGATCCTCGAACATCTACATTTATGGTAGGTACAAAACTGTACTATGTTCTTCGTCCCCATTGCTGCAGTCCTTACTATTGGGTAGAATCCCAAAGCAGAGGTAAGGGAGGCTGGCAAATCATAAAGAAGCAGGAGCTGACAACATGCCTTGCAAGACAGCTGTGGCAAAACCAGCCCTAGACTTAGAGTAGATAGGAAGGTGATAATGCTTAGAGAAAGTATGCACTGAACTCCAAGTAGCTGCTTCCAAAATATCCTTAGTTGCCACCCCTTAGAAATGCTGTTGAAGTGGCAGTAGCCCTAGTGGAATGAGGCCTAATCCCAGCTGGAATCTCCTTGCCATGATGGGAATAACAAAATGCAATGCAAAAGCCAATCCACCTAGAAATAGTTTGTTTTGACACAGGCTTACCCTGTGAACTCAAAGCAAAAGAAACAAACAACTGCTGAGACTGCCTGAAATCCTTAGTCCTGCTTAAATAATAACGCAATTGCCTGTGTACATCTAAAGTGTGCAAAATCTTTTCCCCTTTATTTTGGGGTCTGCATAAAAAGTAGGCAAATGAATAGTTTGGTTTAAAGCCACACTAGAAACCACCTTAGGCATAAAGGAAGGATTAGTACGTAATGATACCCTATCCTTATGGAAAATCAAAAATGGCTCTACTGCCATAAGGGCCTGCAACTCAGACACCCTTCTTGCAGAAGTAATAGCCAACAGAAAAGCAGTCTTCCATGACAAGTATTTCAATTCAGCAGTAGCCGCAGGCTCAAAAGGTTGTAGAGTAAGTTTTTCCAACACAAAATTGAGATCCCAAGCAGGAGTAGGAGGTTTACGTGGGGGTCTTATATTCTTTGCCCCTCTAAGAAATTGCTTGAACAAAGGATGCGAAAACAATGGTGGGTCACAATCATAGTGAGCTGAAATTGCTGCAGCATGAATCTTAATGGAAGAGAAGGACAAACCTTTGTCCAATAACTCAGTAAGATATTGAAGAGCCACACTCAAATTAGGCTCAGAAACCTGCAAATTGTTTGCTGTACTCCAAAATAAAAATCTCTTCCATTTTTCTGCGTACACTTTCCTTGTACTAGGTCTTCTAGCTTCCATAATCACATTTAGAACTTGTTGAGGAAGTTGAGACCTGCTGTGTTTCAACACAGAATATGCCAGGCTGTTAGATGAAGAGAGTGAAGCTTGACATTGAGCAGATGACCATCCTTCTGAGATAACAGATGAGGAATCAGAGGTAAAGGCCATGGAGGCTTCCTTACCAGACTCCGTAGTAGTGGGTACCAGTGTTGCCGAGGCCAATCTGGAGCTATCAAAATCATCCTTGGCCTGTCTTGTCTGACCTTTAATAGTACCTTTGGAAGAAGAGGCAGAGGAGGAAAGGCATACACATGAAGGTTTTTCCAACTGAAAGACAGAGCATCCACTTTCCAAGCTGTGTGATGAAACCCCTTTGTGCAATACTGTGGCAGCTGGTGGTTTAGTGGAGAAGCGAACAGATCTATGTCTGGAGTTCCCCATGACACTGTCAATTTTTGAAATACATGAAGATCCAGTTTCCACTCGTGGGGATCCAGGATTTGTCTGCTTAACACATCTGCTAAGGAGTTCTGTGCTCCGGCAGAAAGCTTGCCTGAAGAGTTAGTTGCAAGCTTAGCGCAATCTCCCATAAAATCATTGCTTGCCTGCATAGCGGATAAGAATGTGTTCCCCCTTGCTTGTTGATGTAGCACATGACAGTTGTGTTGTCTGTTAGAATCAACACCTGCCCTGGAAGAAGTAACTCCTTGAAAGCCATTAATGCAAACTGGACTGCTAACATCTCCTTCATGTTGATATGTAGATGCTGTAGTCTGGCAGGCCACTTGTCTTGTATCCACTTTCCATTTAGATGAGCTCCCCAAGCAATGTCCGAGGCATCTGTCGTTAAAATCTGACTCGCCTCTGGCCGGGTCACAGAGAGTCCCTTGTTTAGGTGACATTCCTGAGCCCACCACAAAAATTCTTTTGAAGGCAAGGTATTATTTGAATGACAGTGTCCAAATCCTGGCAGTGCTGTGTCCATACGTTTTGAGATACCATTGTAACTTCCTCATATGCAGTTTGGCATTGGGAAGCACCAGAATACAAGATGCCATGAACCCTAATGCTTGAAGGAATGTCCTTGCAGTCAGCACGGACTGATGAGATAGTTGATGGAAGTAAAGTGACAGACTCTTTTGTTTGTCCGGGGTTAAAAAGGCCATCTGGGCTGCTGTATTCAGTCTCACACCCAGAAAGCACATGTCTTGAGAGGGTACTAGACTGGACTTTATTTCGTTCACAGAATACCCTAGGCATCTTAGCACTGCTATAACATATTCCAGATGCTGTAGAAGGTCTTCCTTTTCTTGAGCCAGAATCAGGCAGTCGTCCAAGTAAGGACAGATTTGAATTCCTTGAAGCCTGAAGTAAGCTATCACTGGAGCCAGAACCTTTGTGAATACTCTGGGCAGTAGATAAGCCAAAGGGCAATGCAGAGAACTGATAATGAGAATTTCCAGCTCGAAACCGCAGATACTTCCTGCAACTTAGCCTTATAGGCACATGAAGGTAAGCTTCCTTGAGATCTAAAGTTACCATCCAGTGATCTTTGCCCAGCAGAGGTAAAAGCTGTTGTAACGTCAACATCTTGAACTTGGGAATGTCCAGAAAAGTGTTGAGGAGAGATAAATCCAAAATTGGTCTCTACGTGTTCCCCTTCTTTGGTACTAGGAACAGGCGAGAATAAAATCCTAGGCCCCTTTCTGATACAGGGACTGGCTGAATGGCCCCCATCTGGAGTAACTGAGAAACTTGCTTGTGAGCCTCCTTTCTTTGTGGAGGAGGAACGTCTGGCATGCCTTTGAAAGGGGGCATTGTATGGAAATAAAATCTGTAACCGTGGTGAATGATATCCAACACCCATTTGTCTTGAGTAATTAAATCCCAATTTTCTTTGAAAAAAAACAGTCTTCCTCCCAAAGGAGCTGCCAGACGAGAATCTACTGGCAGCTGAAAAGACAGGTCATTGGGTCTGCTTGCGAAAGGACTGACCCCTGCCCTCACCGGAAGTCTGAGCAGGTGAACTCCCTGTTCTAGGCCTAAAAGAACCTTGAACCCTGCCCCTACCACGTCTAGACCTACCCCTAGACTGGGAATCATAAGCAGGATATGTCCACCCCTTAGCAGGCCAATTTCTACTAAACCCGGAGGCTGCACCTGCAAAAATCCTTAACAGTTTGCATAGACTTAGCTTTGTCCTCCATTTTCTTTAAAACTGCTTCCACAGGCGATCCAAACAACACATCAGACTGTAAAGGAGCATCCAAAATCCTTGTCTTAACATGCTCAGCTAAATTCTGATCCTTCAACCAGGCATGCCTGCGAAGAACAGAACTAGTAGCAGCCACCCTCGAGGAGGCCTGTACAGCATCAAAACCACATTGCAAAGAATGCTTACCCACTTGTTCAGACACATGAACCAAATCCAGCAACTCTTTACACTCAATACCTTCCGCCAAAGCATCCACCTTAGATTTTAATTGCGAAAGGAGATAATTCTGATATTTTAGCATGTGAAACTGACAATTCAACGCCTCATGGCTAGAGTGGAAGAAGTATATACTTTCTTTCCCCACCGATCCAAAGCCCTTGCCTCTTTATCAGTGGGAACAGGATTTTTAACCACAGAAGCCTTAACACCTTTAGGCCCTTGAGAAATAGTTTCTGGGTCCGCCCTAGGACTCTTAAACAAATACTTATGAG
This sequence comes from Protopterus annectens, assembly GCF_019279795.1. Lineage (NCBI taxonomy): Eukaryota > Metazoa > Chordata > Ceratodontiformes > Protopteridae > Protopterus > Protopterus annectens. The sequence continues at coordinate 1,070,857,348 of NC_056732.1, forward strand.
CTTCGGCACCCTATAATACCTATCAGGCTTAACAGGAGCAGGAGGCAAAGAGTCAGGGTTCAGGGAAGCCTCTGCAAAAACATCTTCCACCACATTCAACACAGGAGGAATAGCTAAGGGCCTATGCTGGGGTAAAACAAGAATTCCCTAAGCCTTTTCCTGGAATCAGAGTAATCCTGGCCTTCCCATTTAAAGTGCTCCCTCATGGAATGCAGAGTCTCTGAAAATGAGAAATCCTCAGGAGGAGAAGCTGTAGGAGTGGAATCATCCACATCAGAATCAGAATAAGTAGGATACTCCTGCAAGTCTTCCGCAGAAGACTCTGAAGCCTCTGAACACTGTTCAAAACTATCAAACTCCGGTTCCACCCTAGGCCTCTTATCAGGCGGGGGCATAGAACCTCTAATCAAAGTAATCAAATCTTCTGCCATTTTAAGCATATGTTTCTTAGGTACAGAACCCGAAATGCTAGGAGAAGCCCCCACTGAAACTGAAGTAGGCCGACCTCTCAAAGAAGATTTGGCAACCGAAGGAGAGGCTCTAACTACCTTGGGAAGAGAGGGAAGAACAGTTACCTGAGAAGCCCCCTCAGCCTGGCCTACCTCCTGAGAAGGCACATCCTGTAACAGTAAAGTTTCTACCTGAGACTCCATGGAAACTCCTGGCAAAACCTCTGGCTCCACTGAGCCTTTTAAAGAACCAACGTCCGGGACTGCCGGTTCATCAACCCTAGGCTTCGCTGTTTTGTCCTTGCGCTTCTTGGAAGCGGCCGGAGCATCCGACGGCATTTTATAATTGCAACGCTTCCCAAACACTAACCTGGCACAGTCTAACCTCCTCTTAATAGTGCGTTTGTTAAACCTAGCACAAGAGCGGCAACCAACAACGTCGTGCTCAGGCCCTAAACAAGGTATACACAAGGTATGGTAATCCCTATGAGGTATCTGTTTCCCACAAGAAATACAGTTATTCACTTTTTCTGACATCCGGTTAAATACTGAGGCAAGAAAAAAACAAAATGTTCTCCAACGGGGTACTTAGCCAACTCTGTTTCGGTCTGAAACTCCGGTTTCGGAAATATTTCAGAACGCCAACCTGCACTCGCAAAACTGCTTCTGCATCGGACCATGCGGCAAAAAAGACTGAGGATATGACGTCGGTCATGCGCATTAGTACCCTGACGTACTGACGTCAGTCTAATGCGCCCTGACCGACGTCAGCCTTATACTCTGGTATTCGGGCCGACTGGACGCGGACTATACCCAATAGTAAGGACTGCAGCAATGGGGGACGAAGAACATCTGGAACTCTGGCACAAAACTTTGGAAGCCGTCTATTCAAAGGGGAGGCAAAAAGATTTATTTGAGGTGTACTCCACTGGTGGACTATGCCCAGAAGGACAGTCTTGTGAAGAATCCATTTGTGGAATTGAGTCGTGGACCTGTTCAGAGTGCTTGCCACAATATTTTGGTTGGAAGATATGCACACTGCCTACAGAATAACTTGGCACTGATTTGCCAATTCCCATACCAAAACAGCTAGCCCTGCATGGAAGGTATGATCCTCCCCACCCCTCTTTGTTCACATACCATAGAACTGTGGTGTTGTCTGTGAACAGTTTTAGAAGTCCTGGATGAAGAAGAGTATGAAATGCCTGAAGAGTCAGCAGAAAAGCCCTCACATCTTTTATGTTTCTGTGTTCCTTCCTTTCCAAAGGGGACCACAGGCCTTTTACCTTTATGGACGCAAAAGCTGCCTCCTAACCCATGTCTTAGGAGTCTGAACAACTCTTCAATTGGTAGGGGAGGATGTAAAGGCATGCCTGGATTCTAGGTAATCTAATGAATCCACCAAAGAAGCTCCCTCTTTAGGCAAAGAAGTAGAGGGACAACAAAATCCAGTGGGTGTGCATGCTGCATCCAAACTGATTTCAGGTACCATTAAAACTTTCTCATGTGGAGTTTGACAAGGGTAGCATGGGAATAATAGAAGACATGAAACCTATAAGCTTAAGAAGCTCCCTGGCTGTCAAACACTGCAGAGGAAGAAGGTCTTGCAAGTAACAGACTAGACAGAGAATTTTTTGTGGAGGAAGAGAGGCCAACATGAGATCTGTCTGAATTCTGCACCCAGGAAGACATGGGTCCTATGAAGGGGTGAGTATGGCTTTTTTTTTTAATTGACTGTGAATCCCAACCTTTGCATAAAAGTGGTAGCAAACAGGAGATTGGGAATTAAGGTCTTGAGGAGTGGCTCCTGTAGCAACAGGTCATCCAGATAGAGGAACAGTGGTGTGCCCAGGAGTCTGCAGAAAGCAATCACAGGAGCCAAACATTTTGCAAATACCCTCTGTGCCATACACAGAACAAAGGGCAAACGACAGAACTGAAAATGTGAGGAAGCAAAAGAAAAACAAAAATTTTATGTAAAGGGGTTTCATGGGAATATGTAGGTAGGCATCCTTGACATCCAGGAAGGCCAAACGGGCCTGTGGAAGAATGAGAGGAAACGGAGTCTGGCGGGAAAGCATATGACAGGTTGGAACCTTTAGGAAGGTGTTGAGGTAAGAAAGGTCCAAAATGGGTCTCCATGGCCCATCTTTCCTGGGAACCAGGAAATCCTTAAGTAGACCCTCTTCCCCTTTGTGACAGTGGAACTTCTTGGATAGTTTCCTGGGATATCAACTCTTGGAGCACCTGTGGTAAGAATTATTGTTTTCAAGGTGGTTGAGGAATTCCCATGAAGCTTCCCAGGCTATAAAATATCCTTTGTGGATAATAGACAGAACCCATGAATCGTGAGTGATATGTTCCCATACTGGAAGGGAAAGAGTAAGGCGCTGAGAAAGGGGAATGAGACAAGAGGAAGCCAGATAGTCACAGACTACCTGGCTTGTCTGGAAAAGACTGCTTTTGAGAAGGTGGTGGCTGAGAAGGTTTGGAAGGAGTCTATCTCCTGACACCCCTTTTACGTCTGGAAGGAGGGGGTTGAGATGGTTTCCTGACAAAAGCAGTCTTAACTGGGTGGTTTCCTTTGGAATTTGGGAACTAAAGACACAAAGATATGTTTTAAATCCTGCAACTCTTTACCTTTCTCCTACAGGGACTTGAACAAGGTAGCAGTTGCAGTACCTAACAAGGCATTATTGCCTAATGTTGCAGCCATTAACTTGGCCTTGAAGTCTTCAGGAAGAGGCTACACCCTTAACCAGGAGTATCTCCTTAATACAAACCAGAGGCAGCAGCCTATGCAGATGCCTCAACAGCATCAATGGTGTGTCGTACCACTTGAGAGGATGTCCCCAGAACATAGGAAAGCTGAGACTTAATTGAATCTGGAAGATCAGAGAGAAGCTGAGAGGCCTGAGAAAGAAGGGCCAAAGCATATTTATTCACATGGGTTTGATAGTTAATTCCCCTAAAGGCAAGAGTAGCTAAAATGTACACTTTATCCCCAGCCTTTCTATGGTTTTACTGTCCTTGTCTGAAGGGAGAAGTGAAGTGGAAGGCAAGTCTGGATGGCTTATCAGTAGTTACAGAAACAACTAGATGGTCTGCAACAGGGCATTTGTAAAAGAATCTGCAATCCTCTGGGACTTTATAGAACCTACCTGTCCATTTGGGGACAGGAAGATGAGAGTCTGGACTCTCAGAAGCAGAAGTGAAAATGTCCAGAAAGGCTTGCAGAACTGGTGGCACAGCAGAGGGAGAGGGTGAATCCAGAGGATCATAGGAGATTACTAGGCTAATGGCTCTGGGGCCCTACAAGTCTAGCCAAGAGTTTATCACCAAAAAAGAAACCTCAATCAGCACCTGTTGCCCATATCAATGAGGAACACAGATGGAACCCCTGAGACAAATTTGTGGTTGCCCATTCACTCATCAAGGTTGCGCTTGAAGATGGTCAGCGATGTAATTTGTTTGACATGTATGGTGAGTCTATTCCAGAGACAGGGCAGCCTCTGGGAGACAAACCTATCTCTCCAGCATGTTCTGTTAATGTCACATTAGATTTAAGCCTTTTGAATGTAGTAGAGCAGGGTCTGAGATTGCCTTGTAGGTGAGACAAAGATCACTTCTGAGCAATCTGTATGATACAAAGTAGAGTGATAGCGATTTGAGCCTGTCCACAAAGGACAGGTGTTGAGGCCATGAATTCTCTTTGTGAAGTATTTCTGTGGCCTTTCCAGTTGGTGCAGGTGTTTGGACAGGTACATACCAAATGGGGCACTGTACTCAATTACTGGCCCAATGAGGGAGGAGTACAAAGCACCTCCTCTGCAGATCAGTAACCAATGTGCAGTCATACTCTAAAAACTCACTCCTACTTCCAATAATCTTACCAAAGGTGATGTCTTCATCAGGAGACTTGGTTCCACTGGACTCCCCCACAGGTGATGCATACTCTGGGGGGGGGGTCTGGGCAGATATATGCCAAAGACTCAAAATCTGAGGAACCCTCATCCTCAGATAAAACTTGCTTCCTAAACCTTTTCCGAAGGGGAAGTAGTAAAAGGCGGGCTAGGAAGGGAAACATCAGTGGGAGGCTTTAAAGACATAAAGGCATTAAATAATCCCTGTGCGAAGAGGTCTGCTAGTCAGGCGGAGATTCCTGAAAAGTTGGAATACGTTTGCTTTTTTGTTGATTTTTAAGCGGCATTGCAGCCTTATGGAAGGTGGAGAAACCTGATGTAGGACTACATTCTTTAACAGTCATCTGCACTTCCTCTGAACCAAGATATGAGGAATACCGCAATGGCCTTCCAATATGAGCCCAGGTTCCTCTTGCTCAACTGAAACCGCCAAGGACATGCTAGTGGCAGACTCCCTGATGTCTTCTGCTCTGGTTCCCACCCAGGAATCTGAGCCAAATTCCAAACGAGCCTCCAGGTCTTCACTGGCCTCGAGAGGGACATCTGGAATGGGAGGTGCAGGCGAAGTTTCAGGCCTGTGCTTCTTGGCCTTCTTTGCAGGCTCAGCAAAATGGTCCCTAGAATCCTTCATACTGTCTCATGCTAACCTCAAGTCTTTGATTCTCCTATGAAAATATTTAGAGTGTGAAGGCACCTACACAGAGGTTTGGGAACAAATGCATGACGTATACAGCAAGGCGTATGGTCGTGATTAGGGTCTAAACAAAACAGATAATGGTCACGGGAATTTTTATGTGTAATTGTGTCTTCCACAATGGCACTTGCCTTTCCTGGATGACATGTAAACTCAGACAGGAAAGCAACAACTACATAGAAAAAAACAATGGGGCACTTATCTGAACACACTTGTACAGCAGCCAACAACTCGGGTGAGCAGATCGATGGTCGAAGATGGTGTTCAGACTGGCAGCAAAGAAGTTCTGAAGATGGTACGTGCAGATGTCACTTTTATGGCCAAATCCTGCCTTGGGCCTTATTCTATGTCCCATGTACCTAGCAGTGGTAAAACGCTTTTGTATACTGGCTGGAAGTCAGGATCGTTTATGGCAGGGAATCCCCTCATGTAATGAATACTGCAACACAAAAAATAGCAGGACATCATCTTCATCCTCTATCCTCTCAGATGCCTACTGCATAATCTACTATTCCTTCATACAGGAACTCATTGGCCTGTTACTCCATAACATTGCCTCTGTCAGAGTTGCTACTGCTTCAAGCATCTTCCCTTGATGTACTTCAGCTGACCTTTTGTAGTCATTTTCCTACAGTAGGCACAAGCATCATGTGTCAAATCTTCAGATGCCTCCCGCTCCACCTGTTTCTCCTTAATTTGGACACACATTGTTACTCCAGGCCATGACATCACCTGTATTGGATTCTTACAAACCAGAACAAGACAGAGTACAAGTCCACAACATTTTATTCAAAGTGGTTTCAAAATTCATTGGTTGTTGTGTCTTTCGGCTTTTCCCGATTAGGGGTCGCCACAGCGAAACTCCAGTTCGCTAATGACTGGCAGTAGACTTTTACGTGCCAAGTTGCCAGCCCTGACGCACAACCTTCAATGAAGGTATGCCCATTCATGCACGTCTCCGCACAGAAGACGCTTCAGCTAAGAATCAAAAAGGACAACGTATCTTGCTGTGAGGCGAGTGGATAAAAGACAAGTGCTTTCATGCCTACAACTAAGTGCTTCTTCAAATCTAAATACAGAACTCAAGTGACTAATTAAATACACAAATCAAAGTTTCTTTCTTGAATTTATACTTTATTATACACTCTTTGTTGATATAAAATATATTTTTTCTATGGACAGGATATGTTGATATTCAAAACGTGTTTGCAGATTTTCTCTATCAGACTACTAATTTTATATGGTTCACACTGATTTTTTCAACTGTTAGTGTTGATTTTCTAGATGTGTGCATTACTGTTAATGCAACTGGTCTTAGTACTAAAATGTATAGAAAATCACATAAGAAAGCCAGTGTCCTGCACCATAACAGCATGCATCCTTGGCATGTACACTGTAACATTCTGAAGGAGCAATCTTTCAGACTAGCTTGACTTAGTGCTGATGACAGTATGTGCAATTCTTTTAATAGCTTAAGGAATGAGTTTATGTTAAGGGGTTATTCTGAATGTGAAACTGATGCAGCTTGTAATGAAGTGTTACAACACAGAGAGGATTCTGCTAAACCTTATTTTTCTAGTCCAGTGGATACTAATGTAGTATGATTGGATGGACAGAACAGCAATTTTGGAATGAGTGTTACTTATTGTAATAATGTTCAAATAGTGTGCAATATTATGAAGAAAATCTGGCACATTTTAACTTCTGATGATAGATACAGAGACATTCTTGGGATGTTCCTCGTTTTTGTTTTAAAAATAACTGTTCATTGAAGAAAATGCTATAAGACTTTTCATAAGAATGTAATTAGTTCTGATAGACTGGGCACACATCCTTGCAGACAGTTGCAATGTGTGCAAATTTATTAATACTAGCACTAGTTGCACAAATTTGGTTACAAAAAAGGGTTTATAAATTCAACTTTTATGCTGAATGTACAAGCTGCAATGTTATAGCCTTAGTGGTCTGCAAATTATGTAGTTGCTACTATGTTGGCAAGACAAATTCAGTACTTAAGGATCGTATACATGAGCATATTTACAATATTAATAAGCACGATGTCAAAGTACAGTTTTGTACCTACCATAAATGTAGATGTTCGAGTGTTCACACTGCTGCAATCATTACACTTGGGTTATCCTGCCGTCAGGCGGTCCCGCAGTTGGTCAGGGTTCCAAAGTCTTGGTCCAGCGTTGGTTGCTGTCATTTCTTCCCTGACGTCAGTGCACCAGGGGTATACAAGATGCATCTGACGCCACTTTCTTCAGTTTTTCTTGCCCCAGATGTCAGGTGCCCCCAAGTAGGTAGGCAATACATACTGCGAATAAAAAAATATACATATAAAATAAAAACAATACCTTCAGTTGCAAGCAAATACACCACAAAGGTTGTATAGGATAGAAAGGTATAGATAAGTCCAGCTAGTTCAGAGGGGATGGAGGGAGGGTAACCTGGACTGCAGCAGTGTGAACACTCGAACATCTACATTTATGGTAGGTACAAAACTGTACTATGTTCGTGTTACACTGCTGCAGTCATTACACTTGGGTAGAATCCCAAAGCTAAGGTTGGGTGGCTGGTCTATAAAGAGTTAGGATTGGCTAAGAGGCCTTGCAGAGGCAGGTGGTAATGCTTGGTAAAGGTGTGCACTGAACTCCAAGTTGCAGCCTCCAAAATTCCCTTGGTAGGTACTCCTCTGAGAAAGGCTGTTGAAGTGGCTGTTGCCCTGGTGGAATGTGGCCTAATGTTATTTGGGACTGATTTTCCATGCTGTGTGTAGCAGTAACGAATACAGTGTCCGATCCATTTGGATATAGTCTGCTTTGAGATTGCCTTGCCCTGTGATACTGCAGCATATGCTACAAACAGTTGCTCAGTTTTCCTGAAAGCTTTTGTTTTGTCCAAGTAGAAGCGTAGCTGCCTGTGTATGTCCAAAGAATGCAGAAGTTTCTCCTCTTAATTCTGGGGGTTTGGATAAAAAGTTAGCAAATGGATGGTTTGGTTAAGAGCCAAACTAGATACCACCTTTGGCATAAAGGTAGGGTTTGTCCTTAAAGAAACCCTGTCCTGATGAAAAATTATAAAAGGTTCCACTGCCATGAATGCCTGTAGCTCTGAGACTCTTCGTGCTAAAGTTACTGCCAGGAGCAGAGCTGTTTTCCATGATAAAAATTTTAGATCGGCTGTATTGGCTGGCTCAAAAGGTAGCAGGGTCAGTTTTTCCAAAATGAAATTGAGGTCCCAATTTGGTGTTGGTGCTCTCCAGGGCGGTCTTATGTTTTTAGCCCCTCTGAGGTACTGCTTTAGCAAGGGATGAGAGAATAATGGAGGATCTGTGTTGTAATGTGCTGAAATGGCACAGGCATGGATCTTAATTGATGAGAAGGATAGGCCTCTGTCCAGCATCTCAGTTAAGTATTGTAAAATCTGAGGAACGTTTGGAACAAGAGGGTCAAGGCTTTGAGCCTGGTTCCAGGCACAGAATCTCTTCCATTTTTCTGAGTAAGCTGGCCTCCAAAATGACACCCATAACAGCATTAGAGAGAGGTGTTGCCTGTTTGACTAATGAATCTGCCATGTAGCCAGGTTTAGGGTTTTGAGCTGACCGTGCAGGATCCGATTGTTTTGTTGAGTCAGAAGGTGTGGAATTTGAGGCAAAATCCATGATGGGCCTTGAGCTAAGTTCCTTAAGATAGGGTACCAGTGCTGGCATGGCCAGTCTGGAGCAATCAGGATCATCTGTGGTTTTTCTTGTCGGGCTTTTAGGAGTACTTTTGAAAGGAGAGGCAGTGGCAGGAAGGCATAAACTTTTAGGTTTTTCCAGCTGAACAAAAGAGCATCCACTTTCCATGCTTGTTTGTGATAAGTCCTCGTGCAGAATTTTTGTAGTTGGCAATTCAGTGGGGAGGCAAAAAGATCTATGTCCGGGCATCCCCATTTTTGCATTACCATGCTGAAGATTTGTGGATTCAATTTCCATTTGTGAGGGTCCATGATATTTCTGCTTAGATCGTCTGCCAGAGTATTTTTCTTTCCTGGCAGGAATTGTGCTTGCAGGTGAACTTGATACATTAGAGCTGTGTTCCACAAGTTCATGGCTTGCCTGTATAGGAGATAAGAATGAGTGCCCCCTTGCTTGTTTATGTACCACATTACTGTGTTGTTGTCTGTCTTTAATAATAATTGTCCTGGATGCAGAAGGTCCTTGAAAGCTGTTAGGGCATTGTGAACAGCCAACATCTCTTTTTGATTGATGTGAAGATGCATCTGGTCTGTGGTCCACCTGCCCTGAATGCATTTTCCTGCCATGTGTGCTCCCCAGGCATAATCCGAAGCATCTGTTGTTAGAGTCTGCCTGGCTGTGGGTAGGGTAAAAGGCTGACCCTTGTTTAGGTGACATGCCACTGCCCACCACTGAAACTCCTGTTGCAGGCAGGGAATCATTGGCATTACTGCTTCTAAACTGTGAGAGTGCTGAGTCCAAACACTTTTTAGGTACCATTGTTATTTCCTCATATGCAGTCTGGCATATGGTATTAGTAGTATGCAGGATGCCATGAATCCCAGGGCCTGCAGAATTTTTCTTGCAGGGAGATGGGACTTTTTTGCCAGTAATTGAAAATACTGAGTTAGTTGAACTTGTCTGGCGTGAGGTAAGCCATCTGGGCCTTTGTATTTAAGCTGGCACCCAGGAATATAATCTGTTGTGAGGGCACTAGTTTTGACTTCTTTTCGTTTACTGTGTACCCTAGAGAAATTAGCAACCTGTTTACAAACACCAGATGCTGTAGAAGAATGTCCTTTGTCTCTGCTTGAATGAGGCAGTCGTCGAGGTATGGATATATTTGAATTCCTTTTTGTCTGCAAAATGCAATTACTGGTGCCAGGCACTTTGTGAAGACCCTGGGCGTAGTAGATAAGCCAAAGGGCAGTGCAGAGAATTGGTAGTGCATTGTTCCAGCTTTGAATCTGAGGTATCTTCTGCAATTTTGTCTGACAGGGACATGCAGGTATGCCTCTTTGAGGTCCAGAGTACCAAGCCAAGCCTTCTTGCCCAGCATGGGTAGAAGCTGCTGTAATGTCAACATTTTGAATTTTGGAATATCCAGGTAAGTATTTAGAATTGAAAGGTCTAGTATGGGCCTCCAGGCCTTGTCCTTTCCTGGGGACCTGGAAGAGTATTGAGTAAAATCCTTGTCCTTGTTCCTGTTGTGGTACATTTTGAATAGCTCTCATGTCCATGAGGGCTGAAATTTGTTTTTGTGCCTCTGCCCATTGATTTTGTGGCAGGTCTGGCATTCCTTTTAGCCTTGGTAAAGTATGAAAGTGGAACCTGTAACCCTGAGACACAATATTCCGAACCCATTTGTCTTGGGTGATTGTTTGCCAGTTTTGAGAAAAAAGTGCTAGTTTTCCCCCTAAGGGGGCTTCCAAAAGGGAAGTGCTTGGCGTACAAAAGGGAAAGTCATTGTGACCATTTCCTGTAAAGTTGAGACTTGTCCTCACCTCCTTTTGGGGTTGAGGTGCCCCACTGTCGTTGTCTATTTGAGCCTTGGGGTTGAGATCTGCCTCTTGGGCGTCTGTATCTGCCTCTCTGTGGCCTGTCTGACACTGGAAAGGACCAATTCTTTGTTGGCCAATTTCTGCTAAATCGAGGTGGCTGTACCTGTAAGAAATCCTTGACTGTTTGCATAGATTTAGCTTTATCCTCCATTTTCTTTAACACCTCTACTGCCTTAACACCAAACAAGGTATCATGCTGTAAAGGAGCATTCAATAATTTTGCCTTAACATGATCAGGTAAACTCTGTTCTTTTAACCAAGCATGTCTTCGAATCACAGAACCTGTAACTGCGGCTCTACAAGAGGCCTCTAAAGAATTAAAACCACATTGCAGAGTATATTTTCCCACCTGTTCAACTGCATGCAATAAATCCTACCTTTCTTTACAATCAGGAGCTTCTGAGCTTGCAAGCATTTTCTGTTTTAACTGAGCCATTAAATATTGTTGGTACTTAAGCATGTGAAACTGGCAATTTAAAGCTCTTACTGCTAAAGTTGCAGAAGTGTATACTTTCTTCCCCCATCTATCCAAAGCTCTGGAATCTCTGTCAGAGGGTACTGGATTTTTTTGCAATGGAAGCCTTAACGCCTTTTGGACCCTGGGAAATAGTTTCTGGATCAGCAGAAGGGTTTTTATAAAGAAACTTGTGAGAGTCAGGGACTCTATAATACCTATCTGGCTTGGCTGGTGCAGGGGGCAAAGAATCAGGAGATAAGCTGGATTCAGAGAACACATCATCCACAATATCTAGCACAGGTGGAATAGCCAGGGGCCTGTGCTGAGGCAGTAAAAGGAAATCCCTGAGCCTTTTCTTGGATTCTGAGTAATCCTGACTTTCCCAATGGAAATGCTCCCTCATGGTATGTAAAGTTTCCCCAAAAGAATAATCCTCAGGAGGAGAGGCTGAAGGGACAGATTCTTCAGCATCAGAGTCCTCATAGGGGGGGTAGAGAGTATCCCTGGTCTGAAGAGGAATCAGAGGAAATGGAAACCTGATCAGAGGAATCATAGTCTGTAGCCTGCCTAGGCCTTTTTTCAGGAGGGAGATGGGAACCCCTGATTAGAGTAATGAGGTCTTCGGCCATTTTAAGCATCTGTTTCTTAGGTATGGAGGACTGTCCAGGAGAATGCTGTACGTGTTTCTTTGTCTTTAATGGTACTTTTGTCTTGGCTGTTGTTTTAATGGTAAGTTGTGAAGGTCTGAAAACACCCTCAGAAGCCGATGCCTGCTCAGCGGCTGCGGACCCATCAGAGGGATTAGTTTCCGTAGGCCCAATACCTTGAGTTTCCAGAGGCCTAGTTGTCTCCACGTGGGAGTCAGAAGCGGCCTGTGGCTCTGAGGTAGTGGGTGTCAGGGGCTGTGAAAGTGCCTCACTGAGAACCAGCGAACAGCCTAGAAGAGGTTTCGTCGCCGGTTTTGGCCCTCGGATGCCTGTCTTTATCCTTGTCCTTGCGTTTTTTCGGTATTGCGGTCATCGGTTAATCCGACGGCATAGTATAATTGAACCTTCGGCCAAAGTAGTGCAAAGCAAAATCAAAACGTCTTTTTATAGTGCGTTTGTTAAATCTAGCACAAAACCGACAACTAGTGATGTCGTGATCAGGGCCTAGGCATGGAATACAGTAAGAGTGGAAGTCCTTATGAGGTATTTGCTTCTCACAAGAAATACAATTATTAACTTTTTCTGACATCGGTCTGAGGCAAGAAAAAAGTTTCCCCAATGGAGTACTTAGCTTTATTGAAGACTTCGGATCTGAAATTCGACTTCGAAAATCTAAGGAGTCGGCCGACCGGCACTTGCGAATTGCTTCTGCTTCGGGCACCGCGCGGCAAGAAAGACTGAAGAAAATGGCATCGGATGCATCTTATATACCCCTGGCGCACTGTAGTCAGGGAAGAAGCGACAGCAATCGACGCCGGACCAAGACTTTGGAACTCTGGCCGACTGCGGGACCGCCTACCGGCAGGATAACCCAAGTGTAATGACTGCAGCAGTGTAACACAATGAACATCTAATGGTAGTCAATATTCCTTTAAGTTTCTGGTTCTTGAACTGTTTAAATAGGTTCATAGGTAAGTACTAGGCTATCTGCCTATGGGCATTTATAAGCCTAGCCACAGAGTGATGGCTTTCACCTCCCCATTAGATTAGTAACCTGGGCCTCTGTCAACAGGGCTCCTGAAGTGATCCCAGGGTAGAACTTACAATTATCCATCCACTCATAAAGATTTCTCTTGAAGAGGGTCAGAGAGGATAACATTAGAGGTGGTGATGTGAGAATGAATGTTTAGAAATTAAATGGATTTTAAAACTACAGGCTGATAAGGGTAGTGGACTGAATGGGTCTGTCCCTTTAAAATGTTACCTTAGATCACGTGTCTTAACCCCGTAATTTTGAATTGTGTATTTAATTAGTGACTTGAGTTTTGTACTTAGATTTGAAGAAGTGCCCAGCTGTAGGCATGAAAGCAAGTCTTTTATCTGGTTTTACCTTTTTTTATCTGCTTTGAATAAAACACTTTGGACTTGTACTCTCCCTTGACAACTGGTTGGTCTAGTTTGTATGGTTTTGTTCATGTTTGACCAGTTTTATTTGATATCTCTGGCTTTTGTGTGCTGCTTTCTGTTCTTCTGGATTTATGGAACATGGCAGAAGGAGGAGATGCTGAATTGGAATATAATTAATTTGGAATTACTGCATCTGGCTTTTCTAGTCATTTTGGCTCTATTTGCAGGTGGAGGGTAATCCTCTTTTGACGATCAGTCATGGCTCTGCAAAAGTGACTGAACCTTACATGGTTGATTATACTACTTTTAAGACTATAAATATAAGAGACTACAATGGCAGAGGCTTCATCTGGAAGCATGCCTTCATTATAACGTGGTTCCTAGAGGATTGAGAGTACTCAGGCTGCCTATGTATGGCTATAGGTACCCACTTTTATTAAAGGAATGGCAAATGCTTAATTTGGAACTTGGTTTCAACTACATAAAACTGCTTATAGAGTTCTTTCAACTTATGGAATTTTCTCTTTGAGAGAGTTTATTGATTACAAGGATAGAATTGGTATGCTTCTAACCTCTACTTCGTGTAAACAGAAAAATGATTTCTAGATGTGGCCACATATGATAAATGCCTACAGGATGTAAAAAGGAAGAAATTGTTAAGGGATTTGGCTGATTTTTGTGATGGCTGTATTTTTTTCCTGGCCTACAACTGACTCTTGCCGGCAGCGCATGCATGATGCTGGTAATAATGCTATTATGAACACTGCTATGGCTGCTTCCTCCAATGAAGGAACAGGTAATGATGTTCCGTCTAATAAAACGATCAACTGTTTCATTCTATGGTGCTTACTTTAACTACACTGACTGCTGGACCATCCACTGGCGTCAATTACCCCTCGTCTACTCAGGCATTGCATAATAATGGATTTAATTTCAGTAGACTCAACGCCTTGTCCTCTGGGCCTTTTTTACAGCTACTGGAGCTCATGAGAGAGAACAAACAAGATGGAAGGGGCATTCATCCAGCAGGAGTCGACAGGGTCAGAAAAGACCACAGCTAATGAATCATTGGGCCTTAAGACTATTGGTATGGAACAAGATACTGTGAGCCCTAGTTGTTAATATTTCATCTCTAGCTTTGACTGATAATCGATTTAATGTTCTTAATAAGGGTCTTTCATTTATACCTGCAGACAGTTCTGTGTTATGTGATGTACTTACTGATTTGAGTCTTTGTCTGGAATATCTCGCTTAGATTACTCCTTGGTAATAATATATCACAGCAGTCATTATTTAGAAAGCCCAGTCAATTTGTTCCAACTAATCCACCTTGTTTAAGCTTTTTTGAATGTATGTAAATTTGCTATTCAAGAAGCGTTAGGGCATAAACATCTCAAATTATTTCAAAATCTTACTAAACTTGAGTATAGGTTCATAGGTTCATACTAGGCTATCTGCCCTAGGGCATTTATAAGCCTAGCCAGAACGTATTTGGCTTTCGCCACCCATTTTAAATTTATTTTGCTATGCCCTTTTTCGAGGTTAGTATACTGTGCCTCTGTCTAACAGTGACACAGAAGTGATACCCGGGGTAAACCTACGATCTCCCATCCATTCATCAAGATTCCTCTTGAAGAGAGTCAATGAGGGACTCTGCCTAACCTGGACTGGGATTTTATTCCAGAGTGAAGGGAGCCTCTGGGTTATGAATCTGTCCCTCCAGTATGTCCTATTTATTTCAGTGCTGAGGTTCAAGTCTCTCGAGCGTAGCTCGATGGGATTTGGATTTTCTGAGGTGCAGCATGTCCATTAATTCTGGGTTGGACATGGCTTTATACGTCAGGCACAGATCGCCTCTGAACAGGCGGTATGCCACTGAGTAGAGCTGGAGTTTCTTTAACCGGGCAGCATATGGCATCTGTTTGAGCCCTTTGATCCTCTTGGTGAGGTACTTTTGGGGTCTTTCCAGTTGCTGCAGGTGTCTGGTAAGGTGCATCCCAAAAGGGGCATTGTACTCAATTATGGGCCTGATGAGGGATGAGGCACGATGACCTCCCCTGATCTAGATGTGAATCCCTTCATGATTAGGTGGGCTATATAAAATGTTTTTCTAACCACTTTGGCCACGTGGTTGTCAAATGAGAGATTGCTATCAACATGGGTCCCCAGGTCCCTAATTACTTCTTCTGTACTTAATGGATTACCACCTATGTGGTAATTTGTGGGCACTTTGTTTTTGCCAAAGGGGATGACTATACACTTTTTGGCATTTAGCTTGAGGCCATGGCTCTGGCACCAGTTGTCTGTTTCTATGAGGCCCTTTTGGAGGATGCTTATGTCGGCTGGAGAGTCGATTATGGTGCCTAGTTTGCAGTCATCTGCGAACTTGGTCAGTATGAAGCACTATATGAACTGGTCTCTCTTGATGACATATAGGTACGTCCGGCTGATAAGGGGGGGTGGCCTTGGTTCTTATGGATACCATTACATATCTTGAAGGCATGAATTGTTTATTAGGTGATGGTGCTAGATATTTGGAATGCATTACTGAACTTAGTAATAAGGTGCAATCTGATCTACATGACCTGCTTATGGAAGTTATTGGGAACTATCTGTACGAGTATTTTTCTGCTGAATATCCGACTATCCCAATTTTGTATGGCCTTCCCAAAACACACAAATCCTTAACTAATCCAACTATGAGACCAACTGTGTCAGGTCGTGGATGGGTCACTGAACCTCTTTCCATACATGTTGAAAAAATGCTTTGTCCGGTTACAGACAGTGTCAATAGCATGCTTAGGGACACTAAACATTTCTACCTACACTATTCGACTATGAAAGTAAAGATTATATTCGTGTTACCATGGATGTGATTTCCCTTTTTACAGTCATTTCAAATGACGCAGGAATAGATTTTGTCAGTCTCTTTTTATTGAACTATTGACAATACAGCACAGACCAGATCTATTTGACTTGTTCTTTGTTGGACATCATCCTTAGCAACAATGCATATGTTTTTAATGACAAGTTCTATCTTCAGAAGGTCGGTGTTGAAATGCGTACCATGTGCGCGAATTCCTATGCGAACATTGTACTAGTTTACTGGGAATCACTGTATATCTTTGAAAAGAGCAATTTCTTTCTTAAATGTATACTTATTATGCACACCTTGTTGATATACTTTTATATTGATGGGATCTGTTGATATTCTACACGAGTTTGTAGATTTTCTCCATCAGACTACTCACTTTTTATGGTTCATACTGAATTTTTCAACTGTTAGTATTATTTTCTACATGTGTACATTAGTGCTAATGTAACTGGCGTTAGTATTAAGATGTACAGAAAATCGTGTAAGAAAGCCAGTGTCCTGCACCGTAACAGCATGCATCCTCAGCATGTTTGTTTGTGTCTTTCGGCTTTTCCCAGTTGGGGGTCGCCACAGCGGAACTCCGGTCCGCTAATGATTGGTAGTTGATTTTTACGTGCCGATTTACCAGCCCTGATGCACAACCTTCAAAGAAGGTACGCCCATTCACACATGTCTCCACGCAGAAGACGCTCTAGCTGAGAATCGAACCGGACAGCGTCTTACTGTGAGGCGACAATGCTACCGGAGCACCACCACCGTGGCTATGCATCCTCAGCATGTACATTGCAATATTCTGAAGGGGCAATTTTTCAGACTTGCTCCACTTTGTGCTAATGGCAGTATGTACAATTCTTTTAATAATTTAAGGAATGAGTTTATGTTAAGGGGTTATTCTGAATGTGAAATTAATGCAGCCTGTAATGAAGTGTTGCAACACAGAGAGGATTTTGCTAAACCTTATTTTACGAGTCTAGTGGATACTAATGTAGTACGATCGGATGGGTAGAACAGTAATTTTAGAATGAGTGTTACTTATTCTAATGATGTTCAAATAGTGTGTGATATTATGAAGAAAAACTGGCATATTTAACTTCTAATGATAGATACAGGGGCTTCCTTGGGGATGTTCCTTATTTTTGTTTTTTAAAAAATTGTTCATTGAAGGAATGTCTTGCTATAAGACTTTTTGTAAGGATGTAATTAGTTCAGATAGACTGGGCATGTATCCTTAATTTTATGCTGACTTTAGGAGCTGCAATGTTATAAACTTAGTCTGCAAATTATGTGGTTGTTGCTACTATGTTGCCAAGACAAATCCAGCACTTACAGATTGTATACGTGAGCACATTTATGATATTAATAAGCAGGATGTTAAGAGTGGTCTATTTAAACACATTTTAACTAATAGCAGGTAAACATTCCTTTAAGTTTCTAGTTCTTGAATTGTTTAAATGCAACATTAGAGGTGGTAATGTAAGAGTGAAAACATAATGTTTAGAAATTAAATTAATTTTAGAACTACTGTCTGATAATGATAGTGGACTGGAATGGGTCTGTTCCTTTAAAATCTTACCTTAGATCACGTCTCGTGCCTTAACCCAGTAATTTTGAACTGTGTATTTAATTAGTGACTTGAATTTTGTATTTAGATCTGAAGAAGCGCCCAGTTGTAGGAAAGAAAGCGCTCATTTTTTATCTGGTTTTACCTTTTTTATCTGCTTTGAATAAAATGTTTTGGACTTGTACTCTGCCTTGTCAACTGGTTGTTCTAGTTTGTATGGTTTTGTTCATGTTTGACCAATTTTATCCGGTATCTCTGGCTTTTATGTGCTGTATTGGATTGTTAGTTTTTGTTCTGTGAAATTTTCCATATCCAGGTGCTTCTGTCTATCTTTTTCTTCAAATATCTTTGGTGATACCTTTTTTTTTATATTGGTTAGTTTTGCTTTCTCCTTTGTATAAATATTGCACCATATCAGATCTCTTTTTCTTTCCTTCTTCAGATGCCTCCCGCTCCACCCATTTCTCTTTGGACTCACTGTTCCACCCTACTATGACATCGGTGTTCGACTTTCTACACTAAATCCTTCAATTCATAGGTAGTCCATAATTTCAGTTTTCATTTAACTTCTTTCTTACTAATCCTGTTCTATGTACCCCTTTTTCTTCTTAATTTTCATTTTGTTAATTTTCCATATCTGGGTACCTTTGCCTATATGTTTCTTTAAATATATTAAAAGCTGTTTTTTTTTTTAATTGATAAGTTTGGCTTTTTCATTTGCATAAATACTGCACTATAACGGGTCTCATTTTCTTTCCCATGTCCATGTTTCTGTTTTATACCTTTCAAAAATATCTGGACTTTGCTCCTTATATGTTCTCACTTCCTCTGTTGCTTTCCAGGCAGACCAAAGTTTCTTTGTTTATGTAATGTTTTCCATGGGTCTGTTGTATTAATAAACTCAAATCTGCATTTTAAGCATTGGACAATTTTTCTTGTGTGAGCATTTTTTTCTTTTCCTTAAAATATTTTTATTAAAATTTTTGAAAAAAAAAAAAGATAAAAATGACAAATTAAATGTTATATAAGAAAAGAATAAGATGAATCATGTTTTAAAGATTAAACAAAATTATAACTCTACAATATGTACAGTAAACCTGAGACCAAAAAGATAATAAACGAGACGAGACAATTATAAAAAAATCATAACAGTCTAAATAATTAAATAGATGAACATGATTCAATAAGTGCCAAACCCTTCAACCAAGGATTACTCCTTAATTTATTTGGACAACTTCTTCGCTCTTTTACTTTGATTTCTTTAATAGCTACCTCTTTTAAGAGGATAAAAGAAAGTCCTCAAATTTGATTCTGAAGATTTCCAGTTTCTTGTAATGGGTATTCTGGCCACAGCGAGTATAGTCCAAGTTAGATAAGAAAAATCTTTCTTTGTACATCTGTTCCCAAACCATTAAAGTATTTTTCTTTTCTAATTTCTCTTAACCTTTTTAAATATCTTCTATATGAAAATTCTGGGTTTCTTGCATAATAGTAACAATACATAATTTCTTCCTTATCCTCAATAGCCCACTCTGTCATCTTTATGGCTTATTTTTGGCCTGTCAATTTTTGTGGATTCACGAAAGGAACCACAGTGAAGGATGGAAAAAAAACTCTTTAACAGAGCAAACTGGTACCAGTTTGCTCTATTAAAGAGTTTTTTCCATCCTTCACTGGGGTGACTTTCGCGACTTCTGGATGGTTGTGTGTCTTTTGGATTTTTAATTTTTGCGGATTACTACTTCCTTCTACAACAGGTAGGCTATCCTCTCCCTGAGCCAGACCTAACCCCATTGTGGGAATGTTTCTGTGGCTTGGGGATTCTGCACTGCCATTGTTTTCATGTCTTGGCACCACTGCGTTCAACAGGATTGGGCACTTTTTATTTATTTATCTTGTGACCTGTGCACTCAAGCGGTCTGTATTTGTTTTTTTAATTTTTAACTTACCTCTCCATGATACATGCTGTATAAAACACAATCTATAGAACCATTGTCATCTTGGCGAGATTTTGTAAAAACAGAGACCACCAAGCAAAGGTATTCACCAAGAATTCAGTTCCAGCAATACTCCTCTCCTTTTCTTGCTGACTTCATCATCTCTCTACATAGACCCCACTCATGATGTGGACCTGAATATCTCCAAGGTTCCACAAAAAAAAAATCATAATGGTTTAAAAAAGCAAAACTATTCAGGTCTGCTGGCACATAAATAATAAAGCTCTGTGACCCAGGCAACCACAATTTTAATGAGCAACTCAGTCGCCTGCTGGAGCTGGCATAGAGGAGCATCACTCCACCCCTCTCCTCTCTGACTTTGCTGGATCCCTTTTCCTTTAAGGAGGTATACATGCCAGTAGCATACATTTTCATGGTTGAATCCCTGATGCAGATCAGAGTCCCCATGGCAACACTGTCTTCAATGGAAGTATGCATTTCCTGAGGGAATATGTCACTCATGGAAGTGAAGGGCATCCCCTTGCTGATCCTTATTGCAAGCTGTACACTCTTGGCACATTACTGAGCATGTGCAGTGGGCTAGGTCACAAACAAAAAAAAGAATCCTGATGACAGCCCCAACACTCTCTTTCAGTTGGCTTACGTAACTGTGAATGGAGAACAAATAAGCCAGCAGTCTGACAAAAGGTCTGATAGTCAGAATGGACCACAAGTTTAAAGAAAAAAAAAGTACAATAAACTTGATTAAACTATGTTGCAAAAGGAAAGAAAAATGACACTCAGGCAAAGAAAATAGTTGGATGTGTGGCATAAGATTTTTTTTTCTATAGGTTCATATTAGGCTAACTGCCCTTGCGAGCCATTTTAAGCCTAGCCAATTATCCCTTGTGAGGCTCAAACACTGAACCTTGTATATGTAAGGCAGACAGCTTAACCATTAGGCCACTCTCTCTTCTAGACCAACAAAGAATAAGCTTTAACCCACTACAGCAATACTGCACTGTACTCTGGATCCACCCCAGAGCTAGCACTCATCTCCAATGCTCGAAAGTAGTTCAAACAGATTCAATACATCCTTCACAGAATACAAAACTGATAAGCAAAAGGCAACAGTCTGTAACAACCATTAGAAATAAACTGTTTAGACCCCTGGCTGACCTTTTCACATCCTCTGGAAAGGAAATAAACAGCTGATCAGCTTTACTAAAGGGCTTAGTTTTGTCAGCATAACATCAGAGTTGCCTATGCATATCCAGAGGATGTAGAATATTTGCTCCCTGTTTTTTTTGGTTCAGGATAAAATACAGGGAGATGGATGACTTGATTCAAATTAAACCCAAATTACTTTTAGCATAAATGAGGGATATGCACATACAGAAAACTTACCTCTATGAGACACCAAGTAGGGTTTGCCCATCATGAGAGCAACTCAAGATAATCTGCTTGTGGATGTCAGATCCATTAGTAACAAAGTCTTCCAAGTAATAAATAGTAAAGCAGGTTCAAAGGGATCCAAGGTTAACTTTTAAAGCACAATGTTAAGATTCTCAAGAAGGTGCCACATGTTTTCTAGGTGGTTTAAGATATACAACCCATTTCAAAAACTGCTTGACTAAAGCTGAGGTGAAAGAGAAGGAACCATGGGCAGACATGCTGAAATGGCTGAAAATTAATCTTAATTGATGAGTAAGGCAGGTCAGATGACAGTAACGGTCACAAATTTCCGAACCAGTGGTACATAATTCCTAAACCGAGCCCTGGTTATTGGCTAGGCAACAGCTTGAAAACCTCAACATCCTAAGATAAGATTTTTCTAGTAACAGACTGAAAGAGATCTTTTTATTTTTCTATAGGAAGGCAGTGTAGAACCAATATTTAACACACTAAAAGCAGAGAGTAATCTCTTAGCAAATCACAAAAATATTTCCTGTCCACAGATAATGAGACAGGAGAGGAATGTTTCTGCTTATTCGTCTGTGGAAATTCCCTGGAAATGACTGGCCCATGACAACAGTACTAGCCCAAGAACCAGACTAAGTGGTAAACCTTCACTCTCTACTTCCCTGAGCCTGAAAATAATACTTTTTCCTTGATCAGTGAGGGTGATCCTAAAGCCGCAGAGGATGTGTCAATCTTCCTGGTATTAGTGGCTTCCTGAGAAGCTATATCAGGGGGACTAAAAGTAAAAAATGGATGGTCTGAGAAATCAGTATTGGCCACAGCAATCACCCAGCAGTGGCTGAGGTTGTGATTGAGATACCCATACACTGAGACTTCTAACAATTTTCTTTTTCTTTCAGGCCAGGTGAGCAGGAACTGAAGAGGCTGACATTTCTTCCATGTTCACACTGGGAAGAAAACCTCAAAAGCGGGAGGTAAAGCCTGAATGAGACAGTGAAACTTTAAACAAGAAATGTTGGGTTCTGAGGTAAAATTTGCCCTGACAGTCACCAAAAGCACCAACTGCTCTCCAAGCAAAGCCCAAGTTGTCTGTGGTGACCGACTGCTTTGGAGCTGGGAGGTAGAAGGGAAGACCTGGATTTAAGGATAACTGTTGTCTCCATTAAATGATTTCTCATCTGAAATTTGTAGGCAGTAATACACACATGCATTAAAGCAGACAGAACAGGAGAATGGGTGTAGGATCTGGAAAATCCTTCTGTAAGAACTCAGTATTTTCTGAGGGAATATGAAACCTTAGTGTTCATTAATTGAAAACAATGGCACATTCTACCAGTAGTCTCATAGAAAGATAAATCCCCACATGGAGAATCAGATATTGAGATGTCCTCAGAGTCTGAATCAGAAATCTGAGGGAAAAAAACTGTCTCTGCATCTTCCTGTTCAGATTCAGAATCTAGACTCTTCAAGAAAAAAGGTATTGCCTTTTATTTTATCAGAAACTATTTTACAAGACAGTCTGAATTAAATCCTGGGCTAGTCCCAGTAAAGTACTACTATCAAAACAAATTTGAGGAGGAGTAGATACATGCATGGTTTTCTGTTTCTTTTTGGTAGAAAAATGGAGCCAGCTGTGTTACTAATGGCATCAAGGAGCTTCCTCACAAATGGATACAGCATTCTGATACAACAGATAAACTTCCCCCGTTTCCTCTCCCAGGACCAACAAAAGTGGCTCTGCCTTATCCACTGAGGGGACCCCCAACACCTACAGAGGATGTGGCTAAACCCCAGTCCATAGTGGCTGTAGATGTTACAGCAGAGGGATCGGGGTAAAAGATGAGTGATCTGAGGTACAATTAGCCACAGTAGATACCAACCTGTGGCGAAGCAAACTGCTAGCCTGCTGTGGCAGCAAAGGCTGTTTGCTTATTTTTTTTCTTTCAGTGGCTAGAAGACCGAGTGACTGTGGGACTGTTCCAGGGCAAGTTGAAAATGATGCCTCTTTTGGGAAGACAAGCAAAAAATGCCAGGAAACACTACTAGTTTACAAAAGTTACTTTTTTGACAGAAAAACACAGGAAAAAGCACTTTAAAACAATACCAAAACAAAACTGGAAAGCAGAACCAAGCTGGATAAAAACGGCACGATCTGTTTTCTTCAAGGTAAGCGATTTCAGCTAAGCAAATGCCCAGCCTTCATCAGACAAAAGTCACTCCACACAGCTCTATTTTTATATAAAAAAGTAGTTCACATTCATTAATCGTTAATAAACCAATCACTGTCAAGAATCAATTTAAAATGGTTACACCTATAATCATATTATAAAACCTTCCTTTCTTAATCTTTTTAGTCAGTGTCAAACAAATGTTTACTCAAGAAGCACCTATTCATACAAAAAAACAGATATAAAGTGTATATAATACAACAAAGTTACAAGCTACATTAAAAAAACACTCAATAGCATAAAAAACTGAATGCTTAAGGATAGTAAAATAATTAAATATATTATTCAAAGAGAAGCTGTCTCACATTAAAGTTGCTATAAAATGCTATACAAATTGCCAAATAGCATTTACCTAAGAAGAGCTTTAAGTTTAAGCACACACTTTATGGATGCAAAATCATTTCTAACCTGGTACAACACACAAAATAATGATCCGGGAAATCTAAAATGTGATATAAGAGGAGGACCCTGGCAGTTGTATCTGGAAGAGCAAGAGTTATTTTGGCAAATTAGAACATGTGCTCATCTCCCCCCAGGGTTAAATGATTTTGCATCCATAAAGTGTGTGCTTAAACTTAAAGCTCTTCTTAGGTAAATGCTATTTGGCAATTTGTATAGCATTTTACAGCAACTTTAATGTGAGACAGCTTCTCTTTGAATAATATATTTAATTATTTTACTATCCTTAAGCATTCAGTTTTTATGCTATTGAGTGTTTTTTTAATGTAGCTTGTAACTTTGTTGTATTATATACACTTAATATCTGTTTTTTTGTATGAATAGGTGCTTCTTGAGTAAACATTTGTTTGACACTTGACTAAAAAGATTAAGAAAGGAAGGTTTTATAATATGATGATTATAGGTGTAACCATTTTAAATTGATTCATGACAGTGATTGGTTTATTAACGATTAATGAATGTGAACTACTTTTTTATATAAAAAATAGAGCTGTGTGGAGTGACTTTTGTCTGATGAAGGCTGGGCATTTGCTTAGCTGAAAGTGCTTACCTTGAATAAAACAGTCCGTGCCGTTTTTATCCAGCTTGGTTCTGCTTTCCAGTTTTGTTTTGGTTTTTGTTTTAAACAGTTTGAGTGTACTTTAAAACAATACACCAGTCCCACGAAAGTAAAATAAACACAATTTCTCTACAGAAAAAAAGTTTTAAATTACTCTGCACCACTTTTAAACTGACATTAAAAATGAGTACTCTTTTTAAAAGCATGTTGCATTCTTGTGACAGTCCATTTAAACACAACACTCCTTAGCTTTAAAATAACTCTCCTGAAGAGGAAAATGATAAACACACAAATAAGAAAATGGAAGTTTTTTTCCTAAAGGGAACTTATCTGTCCAGCAAAGGAACAGCATAAGCGGACTGCTGATCCTTGAAAGCCTCAGAGAAGCATACCTCTTTGGTGGCAGTAAAACTCTTAAGGGCTTCATACCCAGACCTGTGTTTTAGTCAGCTCAAGCTGCCTTATAGTTTGGGCATGTGGAAGATGGCCTGAAGCTTTGGACGTTGGCCAGCTGTTATACCCTTAGCAGGATAAAACCCATACAGCTAATGCTACTGCAGCAGTGATCAATAAGATGAACATCTGTCACTATATCATTTATATCCAATGTAAAGTGAAAGGTATCCTTTAAAATGGACAGAAATGCACAGTGGGCATCACGTTTCACTGCCACATACCTGCTGAGGCAAGACAACAGTTCTCAATGGGCAGAACACATACAACTGGTTCTCTGGTAAAATAAGCATATCCAGGAAATGGGGAAAATAAGTAAACACTTATAGTGCAGCTTGTGACTACTATGTTCCTTACCCCACCTCTCTGAATTTAGACAGAACCTCTGTTTTTGTAAGAGAGGTGGTTCTTCCAACCAAGATTTCTGAAGGGAAGAAGGGACTGGGGAAGGTGAAGACAGAGGTAGTTGCCGCTGTATGCAACCATTGTTTGCTACTGCTTGGAGATTTTTCTCTAGCCAATTATTTTCTCACCTGAACTGGCTTCTCATCCCCCCCAGCTGAATGCATGGTCTTGCTGCTCTCCTCTAATTTCCTGTACCTCTCCAGATTGGAGGAACCAAACAGGCTATATTTAAAAAGGTACTGAAAAAGTTGACTTTAAACATGTTGTGAGAGGGTTAACGCAAATCTAGGTGCATCTATACAGGTCAATGGAAATAGCCCCAGGAATATGAATCAACCATAGTGTAACCACATTTGGTAGTACGTTTCCCTACCGTAGCTGCTGACGGACAAAGTCTGAAAATCTTCACCCTTAAAGGCATACCATTAATTCCATTAGCTATATCCCCCATTTGCCTCAGATCATCACCCTTGACAGTGGACTCTGTGGGTTGGACAGCTGAAAGTCCTGCTCTCAAGGGTGGTAGAGGTATAGCTATTTAGACCAAGAATTATCTTCAAACCCCCAGCAGCCTCCACATAAATGAATTCAGTGTCTGCTACACATTTTAAAGAAACTGGAGTCAGCTCTGAACCCTGTATTACCTTGCCTTAGTTTTTGGGAGACCACGGAGGAGTACTCAGTTTAAGGATAGCATTCTCAAAGACTCAAACATGTGTTCAAAACCTTCCATCACTGGGCAGTATGGCTGAAAGCCTGGACTCCTCATTCTATTAGCAATCTGAAGTATCTCTTTTAGACCAGTAACAACTCTCTAACTTCTACCACATTTAATTGTTTCATAACTGAGTATTAGGCCAATGGCCCAAGAGCCTTTACAAGCCTAGCCCATAGAAGTGCCCTGGCATCATGCTGCCGTTAGTTCCTGGTGCCTCTATCAAGCAGAGCCACTGGAGTGATACCCGGGATGAACTTTCTATTTCCCATCTACTCATCAGGATTTCTCTTGAAAAGGGCCAGTGAGGTACTCTGCTTGACATGTATGGGAAGTCTAAAACACAGAATGGGCAGTCTCTGGGTTATGAACCTGTCCCTCCAGCATGTTCTGTTGACTGTGGTAATGAGGTTGAAGTCACTACAGCGTGTGGTGCGGACGGATTGAGATTTCTTTAGGTGTAACATTTCTAACAGGGCTGGGTCAGACATGGCTTTGTTAAGTCAAGCAGAGATCACCTCTTAATAGATGATACGAGACAGAGAAAAGCTGGGTTTTTTTTGAGTCTGTCCATGTAGGGCATGTGTTTAAGGCCTAGGATCCTCTTTGTGATGTACGTTTGCGGCCTTTCCAGCTGATGCAGGTGTTTAGTGAGGTACATGCCAAATGGTGCATTATACTCAATGATTGGTCTAATGAGGGAAGAGTAGGGAGAAATGATGACCTCTTTTTTCCTGGATGCAAAACCCTTGGAAATGAGATGTGCCACATAAGACTTTCTGACCACAGTGGCAATGTGGTGGTCGAAGGGGAGGTTGCTGTCAACCTGTGTCCCCAGATCTCTTAACGCCTTCAGTGTTCAGTGGGCTACCATCAATGTGGTAATTAGTTGAAATTGAGTTTTTCCCAAAGGGGATGATGACTCATTTTTTTGGCATTAAGCTTAAGGCCATGGTTTCGACACTAGTCGTTGGTCTCAGTGAGGACTTTCTGTAGGATGTCTACATCACTTGGGGAGTTAATAATGGCTCCCAGCCTGCAATCGTCGGTGAACTTGGTCAGCCAGAGTCCCTTTGTGTTGGCCTGGACTTCTGAGAAGTAGATGCCAAACAGAAGAGGACCCAGGACCAATCCTTGTGAGACTCCACTTGTGACTGGTCGGCAGTCTGACTTGGAGTCTGCTAATTTCACACTGTGGTTCTATCTATGAGCCAGTGTGCAACCCACCTAGTGATATAGGAGTTGATGCCTAGTTTGGTGAGTCTATCAATAATTCCTGAGTGGGGAACGGTATCAAAGGCCTTTGCCAGATCGAAGTAGGTTGTATGAACTGCCTTGCCCTCATCCACAGCTCTGGTGACTGACTCAAAGAAGTCAACCGGGTTGAGCAGGCATGATCTACAATTCACTAAACCAAACTGTGTGAGATCTAGAGTCCCTATATCCTTGTGAATTAGGTCCATGATGATGTGCTCCATAGCCTTACATATCAGACTAGTCAGGCTAATGGGGGTGATAATTACCAGGGTCTGTAGTCGCTCCCCCTTTATGGAGAGGGATGACTGTAGCAGTGCACCATTCTGTAGGGACAAAGCCTGAGGTGAGGCTGTGATTGAACAGGGCACACAGGTGTGGTGCCAGTTCACTTTGTAGTTCAT
This sequence comes from Protopterus annectens, assembly GCF_019279795.1. Classification (NCBI taxonomy): domain Eukaryota; kingdom Metazoa; phylum Chordata; order Ceratodontiformes; family Protopteridae; genus Protopterus; species Protopterus annectens. The sequence continues at coordinate 1,070,884,759 of NC_056732.1, forward strand.
GTAGAACACAGACAGGGATATTGTTGGGTCCCATGGAAGCTGTATTCTTGGCCTTGGACAATGCAGCTTTAACCTGTGCTGCAGTAATGTTGGGTACCTGGCATTCTTCCAGTATCGTGATTGGTCCTTTAGGAGGGGAGAGAGGGGTAAAGTTGGCACTGAATCTGTTGGCCAGTATGTTGGCAATATATGTTGGCTCAGCATAGGAGGTACCATTGTGCAGTAACTCAGAGCAAATCTGGGTATTACTGTGGACAGTCTTGATATAACTGTAGAAGGCTTTGAGGTTGTTTTAGTGTCTGTCGCAATTCTGCTTTCATAGCTAGCTTTAGAAGTTTTAATGAGGGCTATCAACTTTTTTTGAGGAGAGTTTTTCAAAGTTTTTCCCAAAAGTAGTATCTCTAGCTGGGGAGCCTGAAGAAAGGTTACCTTAATATCTGTGTCAAAGTTCAAGTGTAAATAGATCTGTCCAAAATCCTCTCTGCCCCAAATCTAATTCAGTAGATACCTCTGAAAAATGGAAACACAACTTTCATTCTCTGTTCTTCTAACTGTGATGCAGACAGATGAAGGCCTATCGTAGCAGAGTAAAATACTCATCAGCATACTTCTTGGCCTCTGAGGTAGAACGATAAACTCCAAAATCTATTGTGACTGGTGTCTACCTTAACAATACATGACTTTTAAACGCCTGCTGGGATTGCATTTTGTCTGAAACAAAAATAGTACAAAGATGGTCAATCTTCCTAGGAACAGATGCTTTACTGCTGGCAAAATACATTAAAACCAGGGTGTATCAGTGACAACCTGCTTCAACACAAGACCCAGTGACCTCTAATGAGGGATTCAGTAATTACCATAAATCCCCGTGGAGGTAGTTACAAGAATTTTGTTGAGAGAAGGGAAGCTGAATGGCAGTTCCGATTGGCATCATACATTTCCCCTGGTTTAAATGATACTGCCAACATTAAATGTTTTTTAAAGGATAAAAGACCTAATATAAGAAAATGAAATAAAGTATTTTATATGACAAACATTTTAAATTAATTTTGTTTAGTGTTTTATGGTAATTACTGAATAATACATCATATTAAGGCGTATTTTATTATACAATTAAATTTTACAAGGAGTTTCAATGGTTAATTTTAGGTAACACTGAATTTTATTTGTATTTGCGAGCTGGACTGTGCCTTAATTGCTTTAATTGTATTAATTTAAAGTGGAGTATTGTTTGGTGAATTGGGTTTCTGAGGAAGTCTTTTTGACGAATCGTGACTATTAAAGTTAAACTACACTACAAACAAAATATTTATCTGCTTGTACTCTTCTCTGTGCTTAGTGGTGTTCTTTTTTAGTTTTGGTTGATTTTTACACCAAGCCTGGTTACACCTGCTGTTTTTCTTTTCGAGTTTGGTGCTTTTAAAGTTGTGACTTTCTTAACTGGGGCAGATGAACCAGAACCTCCACAATCTTTGAAAGGGTCACAGTTTCAACAGTTTTATTGGCTACTCTCCCATTTTAAAGCATATTGTGCTTTCCAGGAGAGGGATCATACCCTAGAACTAGATTCCCAATCTGTGGAGGAGGTAGGTGTTCCCTGGGCTTAACTCACTGCTTAAGAGTTTCTGTGAAAGCTTAAGATTTTTAGCCCTTCTCAAAAACAACAAAATCTTGCAATCATCACAGTTTACCGCACCATGATCCTCTTCTGGGCTACAGACACACTACAAATGACAATCCTTAGAGGGAGTCCAACTCCCACAACATTCTTTTTTTTTTTTTTTTGGGGGGGGGGGGTGTGACTCAACAAAAGCTATCAACAAAAAATAAAAACTGTGAGAAAACATTTAACTACAATAATAAAGAACAAAGCCAGTTGGCATACTTAAACCTATTGTCTGCCTGAAAATGGCTAGCATACTTGAAATGGATAAATCTTTACTTTAGTATCAAACAGAAATGAAGATGGCATGTGTTACACTCTTCTTAACAGCCGGACTTCCTAATGATGACCATAGTGTACCAGGAATTTCATGCCTTACCTTGGGACATACAATTGCTCTGAGAGTTTGGGGGAAGACTGATGTCAGATGTTAACCATGAGGAACACTACTGCAGTGCCATCATACTATAAATGAATGAACAGATACCAAAAACAGCACAACTTCCACCAACAACACTGGAAATATAAAGAGAAAGAAAGAAAACCCTTTCTTGCTCTCCAAAGGAGGAAAAGATTCTATGTCTCTATGAGGATGACATCTCTTATTAAGCAACAAATAACTCCTAGACTGCCCATTGGCAAGGATCATCCTCAGCAAACCCAAAATAACTCAACAAAAGCAACCAATACTCCACAGATATCTACATTCGGGGGAGCCCCAAACACACAGCCCTTAAGGGCAAGCCAACATTTCCCAGGACTAGCAATAAGGGATGCCATTGTAGCACATACTGATGCCCCCTCTAACCAGGCTGAACAAGAAGTTAATGGTTAGTTGCCTACCTGGAGCCAGGATCTGCCAAATTACTCATGTACTTGAGTCACTGCATCACAGGTACAGTACAGTTTTGTACCTACCATAAATGTAGATGTTCGAGTGTTCACACTGCTGCAGTCATCATTGTTGAGTTATCCTGCCATCAGGCGGTGCCGCAGTCGGCCCGAGTTCCAAAGTCTTGGTCCGGCGTCGGTTGCTGTCGCTTCTTCGCTGATGTCAGTGTGCCAGGGGTATATAAGATGCATCCAACGCCATTTTCTTCAGTTTTTCTTGCCCCAGATGTCAGGTACCCCCAATAGGTAGGCAATACATATTTCTATATAAAAATATACATATAAAAATAAAACAAAACCTTCCATCACAAGCAAATACACCACAGAGGTTGTATAGGATAGAAAGGAATAGATAGGTCCAGCCACTTCAGAGGGGATGGAGGGAGGGTAACCTGGACTGCAGCAGTGTGAACAATCGAACATCTACATTTATGGTAGGTACAAAACTGTACTATGTTCATCGTGTTACACTGCTGCAGTCATCACTGTTGGGTTGAATCCCAAAGCTAAGGATGGGTGGTGGAACTAAACAGGGTTTGGAGTGGCTAGTAGGCCCTGCAGAACTGCAGTGGCAAAGCCAGCTCTGGTTATAGAGTATAGAGGTAAGTGATGGTGCTTGGTGAAGGTGTGCACTGAACTCCAAGTGGCAGCCTCCAAAATATCCTTGGTTGTTGGTGGTACCCCTCTGAGGAAGGCTGTTGATGTTGCTGTAGCCCTGGTGGAATGGGGCCTGATGTTACCAGGCACAGATTTCCCATGGTGTGTATAGCAGAAACATATACAATGTCCTATCCATTTTGAAATGGTCTGTTTTGAGATAGCTTTTCCTTGAGATCCTGCAGCATAGGATACAAAGAGCTGGTCAGATTTTCTGAAAGCTTTAGTTTTATCCAAGTAGTAACGTAATTGCCTGTGAATGTCCAAAGAGTGAAGGAGCCTTTCCCCTTTGTTCTAGGGGTTTGGATAAAAGGTGGGCAAATGAATGGTTTGGTTTAGGGCCACACTGGATACCACCTTTGGCATAAAAGAAGGGTTAGTTCGTAAAGAGACTCTGTCTTGATGAAAAATTATGAAAGACTCCACTGCCATTAGGGCCTGTAGTTCTGAGACTCTTCGTGCTGAAGTTATTGCTAGCAGCAGGGCAGTTTTCCATGATAGGAACTGTAGGTCAGCAGTGAAAGCTGGTTCAAAGGGCGGAAGTGTTAGCTTTTCCAGAACAAAGTTGAGATCCCAAGTTGGTGTTGGTGCTCTCCGGAGCAGTCTTATGTTCTTAGCCCCTCTGAGGAACTGTCTTAGTAATGGATGTGAAAAAATAGGAGGATCCGTGTTGTACTGAGCTGAAATCGCTGAGGCATGGATCTTAATAGATGAGAAGGAAAGTCCTTTGTGCAACATCTCAGTTAAATATTGAAGAATCTGAGGAATATTTGGGACTAGGGGATTTAGGCCTTTAGCCTGGTTCCAGGTGCAGAATCTTTTCCATTTGTCTGAACAGACTTTCCTGGTGCTAGGCCTTCTGGCTTCCAGAATGATGTCCATCACAGCTTTAGAGAGAAGTGTTGACTGGTTATTTTGGCAATATGCCATGCAGCCAGATTTAAAGTCTTGAGCTGGCCGTGTAGAATCTGATTGTTTTGCTGAGTGAGCAGGTGAGAAATTGTAGGCAAAATCCATGGTGGGCCTTGAGCCATGTTCCTTAGTATTGGATACCAGTGTTGGCCTGGCCAGTCTGGAGCAATGAGTATCATTTGTGGCCTCTCTAATCTGGCTTTCAGCAGCACCTTTGCCAGAAGAGGTAGTGGAGGAAAGGCATACACTGTCAATGTTTTCCAACTGAATGAGAGGGCGTCCACTTTCCAAGCTAGTGTGTGGTATGTCCTTGTGCAGAATTTCCGTAGTTGGCAGTTTTGGGGTGAAGCAAACAGATCTATGTCTGGACTCCCCCATTTTTGAGTTATCATTGTGAATACTTGTGGATCTAGTTTCCACTCCTGAGGATCTGTGATGTTTCTGCTTAGATCGTCTGCCAGTGTGTTTTTCTTTTCTGGCAGAAATTGTGCTTGTAGTTGAACTTGGTAGGTCAGAGCTGTGTTCCACAAGGTTACTGCTTGTCTCCATAGGGGGTAGGAGTGTATGCCCCCTTGCTTGTTTATGTACCACATCACTGTGGTGCTGTCCGTCTGTATTAGGAGTTGTCCTGGATGTAGGAGGCCCTTGAAAGCTGTTAGGGCATTTTGTACAGCTAGCATCTCTTTTTGATTGATATGTAGATGCCTTTGGTTTGCAGGCCATTTGCCCTGAATACACTGTCCTGCCATGTGTGCTCCCCAGGCATAATCCGATGCATCTGTTGTTATAGTTTGCCTGGCTGTGGGTAAGGTGAAAGGCTGACCCTTGTTGAGGTGACATGCCTGAGGCCACCATAGAAACTCCTGTTGAAGGCAGGGAATGAGTGGAATTATTGTTTCCAAGCTGTGGCTGTGTTGAGACCATACGCTTTTCAGATACCATTGTAGTTTCCTCATATGCAGTTTTGTAAATGGTATTAGTAGTATGTAAGATGCCATGAATCCCAAGGCCTGCAGAATTTTTCTTGCAGGGATTTGGGTCTTTGTTGCCATCATTTTGAAGTATTGAGTCAGATGTCTTTGCTTGTCTGGCGTGAGGTAAGCCATCCGGGCCGCTGTATTTAAGCTGGCACCCAGGAATATTATGTCTTGTGAGGGCACTAGTTTTGACTTCTTTTCGTTTACTGTGTACCCGAGGCAACTTAGAAGGTTTTTGACAAATGCCAGATGCTTTAAGAAAATGTCTTTGCTTTCTGCTTGAATAAGGTAGTCGTCCAGGTATGGATATATTTGAATCCCTCTTTGTCTGCAGTATGCAATTACTGGTGCCAGGCATTTTGTGAAGACCCTGGGCGCAGCAGATAAGCCAAAGGGAAGCGCAGAGAATTGGTAATGGGTTGAACCTGCAATAAATCGGAGGTATCTTCTGCAATTTTATCTGATAGGGACATGCAGGTATGCCTCCTTGAGGTCCAACGTTACTAGCCAAGCCTTCTTGCCCAGCATGAGAAGAAGTTGCTGTAGTGTTAGCATCTTGAATTTGGGTACTTCCAGGTATGTGTTTAGAATTGAGAGGTCCAGAATGGGTCTCCAGGCTTTGTCCTTTCTGGGAACTAGAAACAGTCTCGAGTAAAATCCTTGTCCTTGCTCCTGTGTAGGAACCTGTTGAATGGCTCTCATGTCCATGAGGCTGAAATTTGCTTTTGAGCCTCTGCCCATTGGTTTGGTGGCAGGTTTGGCATTCCTTTTATCCTTGGTAAAGTGTGAAAGTGGAATCTGTAGCCTTGAGATACAATATTTAGGAACCATTTGTCTTTTGTGATGATGTGCCAACTGTCTGCGAAAATAGCTAGTTTTCCCCCCCAAGGGAGCTGCCAAGAGAGTTTTGCTTGGTAGTCTGAGGGGTAAGTCATTGTGTTTGTCTTCTGGTAGTTTGAGACCTGTCTTCTCCTTTTTGGGTTGTGGCACTCCATTGTCGAGGCTGGTAGCCTTGTGGCTGGCCTCTGCCTCTTGGGCGTCTGTATCTGCCCCTCTGTGGTCTGGCAGAAGCTGGAAAGGACCAGTTTTTGGTTGGCCAATTTCTGCTGAAACGAGGAGGTTGAACCTGTAAGAAATCCTTGACCGTCTGCATAGATTTTGCCTTATCCTCCATTTTCTTTAAAACTTCTTCTGCTTTTACACCAAATAAAATATCCTGCTGTAAGGGTGCGTCCAATAACTTTGCTTTAACATGATCAGGCAAAATTTGTTCTTTTAACCAAGCATGCCTACGTATGACAGACCCTGTCACTGCTGCTCTACAAGAAGCTTCCAATGAATCAAATCTGCATTGCAAAGTATGTTTTCCCACTTGTTCAGCTGAATGCAACAGATCTTGCATTTCCTTGTAATCTGGTTGGTCTGTATGTGCGAGCATTTTTTTGTTTTAATTGAGACATCAGATATTGTTGATATTTCAGCATGTGAAACTGACAATTTAGGGCTCTCATAGCTAGAGTAGCTGAGGTATAAATTGTCTTTCCCCATCTGTCTACTGCTCTAGAATCCCTTTAAGAGGGCACAGGATTTTTAGCAGTAGAGGCTTTAACCCCTTTGGGACCCTGGGAAATGGTTTCTGGGTCAGCAACAGGGCTTTTATACAGGAATTTGTGAGATTCAGGGACTCTGTAACATCCGTCTGGTTTGGCTGGTGCAGGGGGTAGTGAATCTGGGTTAAGGCTAGATTCTGAGTAGTAATCATCCACAATGTCTAACACAGGTGGAATTGCAAGTGGTCTGTGCTGGGGTTGTAAAAGGAACTCTCGGAGCCTTTTCTTAGAATCAGGGTAATCCTGGCCTTCCCAGTGGAAATGTTCCCTCACAGTATGTAAGGTTTCCCCAAAAGAAAAGTCTTCTGGGGAGATGCAGAAGGGATAGACTCTTCAGCATCAGAATCTTCATAAGGGGGAAAAGAATATTCCCATTCCTCAGAAGAGTCTGAGGAAAATGAAACCTGGTCAGAGGAAGCGTAGTCCTCCTCCTGCCTTGGCCTTTTATCAGGAGGGGGATGGGAACCCCTGATTAGGGTAATCAAGTGTTCAGCCATCTTAAGCATCTGTTTCCTAGGCATGGGGCCTTGTGCTGGAGACTGCTGTGCATTCTTCTTTGTTTTTAAAGGAGTTTTCAGTTTTGCATAAGATTTAATAGTGAGTGCAGTCGGTCTGAAGACACCTTCAGAAACTGAAGGCGTTTCAACTGCACTGGAATCTCCTTCAGGAATGGAGTCGGAAGGGCCTAAAGGTAAAGGTTGTGGAGGCCTAGTATTCTCAGCTTGTGAATCGGATGTCGCCTGGGGTTCTAAATCAGCGGTCGTCAGGGGCTGCGTAGGAGCCTCACTGAAAACTGGAGAACCGGCGACTGGCCTAGCAGAGGCCTCGGAATCCAGTTTGGATTTCGGCTGCCTGTCCTTATCTTTGCGTTTTTAATGCATTCCGGTCGTCGGTTGCTCCGACGGTATGGTATAATAAAATTTTCTACCAAAATAATGTCGGGCGAAATCAAACCGACGTTTAATGGTTCGTTTATTAAACCTAGCACAAAACCGACAACCTGTGACGTCATGGTCTGGGCCTAGGCAAGGAATACAATAAGAATGAAAGTCCTTATGAGGTATTTGCTTCCCACAAGAAATGCAATTGTTAACTTTTTCTGACATTGGACTGAGGCAAGAAAAGGTTCCCCAACGGGGTACTTAGCTTTATGAAGACTTCGGTCTGAAAATCGTTTTGAAAATCTCAGGAGTTGGCCGTCCGGCACTTGCAAACTGCTTCTGCTTCAGGCACCGCACAGCAAGAAAGACTGAAGAAAATGGCGTTGGATGCATCTTATATACCCCTGGCGCACTGACGTCAGGGAAGAAGCGACAGCAACCGACGCCAGACCAAGACTTTGAAACTCGGGCCGACTGTGGGACCGCCTGACGGCAGGATAACCCAACAGTGATGACTGCAGCAGTGTAACACGATGAACATCAGTAGGATTCCATCATAGCCCATTTAGGTGTAAATGACCTTAGACGTATCGCCCTAAACTATATGGAGAGAGACATTAAAGATTTCTCTGGCTGTGTCTCAGGCTGGCACACGTCTAGCAATGAGTGGCATATTACCCTCACAAAGGATGGTACCACAGTATGAATAAAAAGGTGAATGATTTAACAATTGGCTGAGTTTCTGTCATTCTAAGGGGATCCAGTATTTGTCAGCATGGGAAAACATGGTTAACAGTCCATGCTGCCCTGCCAAGGATGTTCTACAACTGTCACCTCTAGGCTTTAGAATACTGGCTAAAACCATCCTTCCCCATACAGTCGTGTTTAGGCAATGCAAAATTCACAAACCCACCAACATAGCAAAATCAACTCAACTGAACCTCAAGATGGTACTGCTCAATGCCAGGAGCTTAAAAAAATACACTTCCTCCAAGACCTCCTCACCATGGAAAATATACACATCCAGGCTGTTACTGAGACATGGTTTAAAGCTACACAGTACTCTGGCAGTGCAAGGTTTGAGTGCCTTCCACACTTTTAGACCAGTAACTGCACAGATGGGACTAAATCTGGAGATGTCTTGATATATGTCAATAACAAGCTTATCTCCAGGTTGGTTAAATAGGATGACGTGCAGGTCACCATGTGTAAAATCCTATAGCGTATCCTGGCAAGTTATAGGTCATTCTCTATGTCCCAAGAAACACAGAGCATACTTAGCCCTACTGGAGATGCACACCATCCAAACTAACACCTTATTCATGGGGGACTTCAATCACCTCTCTACAGACTGGGAATCTGACATGGCCTCAAGATCTGCAGGCATACAGACTCCTGGACTTTGTAAATACAAAACACCCTTGAGCAGGTAGTGTATATGCCCACTAGAGGTTCCAATATACTGAACCATGTGCTCGTAAATAAGGGAGAATGATGCACCCTCATGAACATCCTCTCTGTAAAATCCAACCATGAAGCTTTCTCCTTCAAAATCAAAATCAACTTGACAATCCAAGTAGCAGTTAGGAACAATTCCAAGGCAAACTACCTTTTATTAAGCGAAAGTTAGTCAAAATTCAATGTCCCTCCAAACCCAGAGAACACAGCAGTCTATGTAGAATTTTTCACAGAAAAATGAGTGCAACCATGTCAGTGGCTGCACAGAGGATGCTGTACCTACCATAAGCCCAAAATGAACTCCAAAAACAAACCAGCCTGGTGGCATCCCAAACCAAACAGGTTATATAGCAAAAAAAAAAAAATCATACCTAAAATCAGGAAGTGTAACTTCTAAAAAGATAAGAACGCACTCATCACACTAAACAGGCAACTAAGAGGGCTAATTAAGTCTAATAAAGCCAATTTTGAGGTGAAGATAGCATCCTAGTCAAAAGACAAGCATAAGCCTTCTTCACCTAGGTCAGAAACCTCAAAGGCAGCACACAGCAGTGTGCTGATCTGGTGGTTGATGGTGCCATATTTACTGAATTGAGTGATAATGTGAATCTGCTGGCTGACAAACTCAGTTCCATCTTTACCTTCCACTCACCAGAAATGCCTTCAAATATAACCCCCCCAGCATATGTTATAAAGAATGGCCAAGAACACAGGCTCAATGGGGCATGATAATAACCCAGGATCACTCCTGAATGGTCAAATATGTCCCATCAGGGCCAATGGCGTTACCGGATTATAGTCTCAGAGCAGCCTTTGTGTCATGAGAATGAGTACTGCAATGGTCATCCCTCTTCATGATGACAGACCAATAAATCCTGGGAATTACAGACCCATTAGTCTGACTAGTCTTGTATGCAAAGTCATAGAAAGCATCATCACTGGACCTATCCCAGTTTGGCTTTGTCAAAGGAAGGTCATGCCTACTGAACCTGGTGAACTTCTTACAGAAGGTCACCAAGGCAACAGATGAGTAAAATAGTGTAAATTGCCTACGTTGAATTGACTAAGGGTATTTGATATAATACCCCAAGTGGGCATTGTTAAACTTAAGGAATTAGGCATAAACCCCCTATATAATGCACTGGATAGCCAGCTGTTACATACACTGGAAACAGGGAGTTAGGACTGAAGAGACCACTTCCACAAAGGGCTGGTCTCTGGTGAAGTCCATCAGGGCTCCATGCTGGGACTGCTCCTCTTTGGCATTTACTTCTTGGAAATAAAGACCAATGTCAAAGGCCTCTGGCTGACCAAGTTCACAGAAGACTGCAAAATTGGGAGCAGTCATAGAATTCCCCCAAGATGCAAACATCTTACAAGAGGATCTAATACAAATGACGATGCCAAAGCCACGACTTAAACCTCAATGCCAAGAAATGCATTATAGTAATTTTTGGGAAGTTTGCCACAGCAGGAAACTACTCATCGATAAAAGACCCCTAAGAGTTGACTCACTAATCAGGGATCTGGGAAGACATGTAGACAGTAACCCGGCCTTTGGTCAATATGTGTCCAAGGTAGTAAGGAAATCCTTCTATGTTGCTCAACTTATAAGTAAGGGTATGGTATCTAGATCTGAGGAAGTCACTGTAGCACTACACTTGGCCCTCACCAGAACCATCACCAAGTATAATGCCCCTTCAGTATGCACCTGGCCAGATGCATGAAGCAACTGGAACGTCCACAAAGATTCCTTACAAAAAGGATACAGGGCATAAACACAATGCCCTGTGTGGAATGCCTCAAAGCCCAATCTCTACACTTGGTCTCCTACAGACTATGGGGAGGTGATCTATGCTTAGTGTACAAGGCATCCCTGGACTCCATGCTAATGAACCTTTTGCACATTTGCAAAGGAAACAGCATCAGAACTACTAGATCTATATATCCAATTTCTGCTTGCAACATAAACAGGACAGGTTTGAGAGACTAATGTGTATCTCAGAGAATTCCCATTACCTGGAATAGGCCCTCCCATCCATGTGAAACAAAGTCCTTTTCTAACCTTATTTATGGGTACCTTGGAACACTGGATAGGAAATTCACCCCTAGTCTGGCAACTATGTCTTTGATGGACAGGGGCAGTCATGAAACATGTCATAATCAACTAACAGCCCCTCTACAAATGTTAAAATGTATACTTGTGGGACATATTTGGGTTGTACGGCTAAGCTTATAAAGGTCCTGGTGGGTGTTAGCCTAACATACACCTAGGAACCTATTAGGCATCCAAGTACATTCTCACACTCAAAGCCGTTATGAAAACAAGGGGCAGTAGTTTTGGTACTGCCAGAAATTTGTTTAATCTGGATAAAAATCCAGGATAGGTCTCCAGGTAGAGTACAGTTGTGTAAGATCTTACCTTAACAGTAGAAGTCCTATTTCACTGCTGTAGTATTCTTTACTCTTGGGATATGTTGCAGAAGTTAGTCAAATATTCAACTAGCATAACAAAGCCTTTACACCTTCCAGGCATTGTACATCAGATGTATGACTTGCGTGCAAGGGGTAAGGTGCATATGTGACATGAGTGCCTAATCCTCAGACCTGAAGCGCTCCAGAAGAACCAGTGCAACCCCAGATGAAAGCAATAACATATACATCCAAGGAAGGGGAGAAGGAGAAAAGGACACAAGAAGGACCCCTCAGGCAGAAAGAAAGACAACAGAAAATAACAGTGGGTAGGAGGGAGGGACAGAATACTGCAACAGAAAGCTAGAGGACAACTACTGTTATAGTAAGATCTTACATAATTGTACTATGTCCTTCCATATCATTATTGGAGTATTTCTTTACTCTTTGGAGAGTACATAAGCTACTGTAAACTATGAGAGGAGGCAGTCACAGAAGAGCTCTTCACAAACCTATGAAGGATGGCTCTGACAAAACCTGCTTTGGACCAAGAAATAACATCCAATCTGTAACACTTGGTGACAGTGTGAACAGAAGACCAAGTAGCAGCTTCCAAGATGGATCTAGTATCCACACCCTTGAAAAGGGTACCAGAAATGGCCACTGTCCTGGCAGAATGAGTGCAAACAGATGAAGAAAGCTGCCTGCCATGAAAAGAGTAGAAAATGAGATGGCCTTAGAAATCCAGAAGAAGATGATTTGCCTCGCTCCTGACAAACAACTTCCTGGCATGAAAGAAAACAAAAAGCTGCTCAGATTTCCTAATATGTTTTGTCTTGTTTAAGTAATATCTGAGCTGTCTGTAAATCCAAGCAGCGAAGAATCCTCTCGGTAAGACTCTGTGGAGAAGGGGCAAAAAAGATGGAAGATAAATGGATTGAATCAAGGAAAAATCATTAACCATCTTGGACATAAAATAAAGACCGGTACAAAGAGAGACAATGCCACAAGCGCTTGAAGTTCAGAAACACTCCTGGCAGAATTAAGAGCCACCAAACATACAGTCTCTTCCAAGTACAATGTTGCAGGAAAGAAGAAACTGCAGGTTTAAAGGGAACTCAGTACGTTTCTCAAGAACAAAATTAAGGTCCCAAGGAGAAGGAATAGGCTTTCCTGGAGGCAAAGTCTGAAGGACGCCTTTCAGAAACTGTTAGACTTCAAAACTAGATGCTAGAGGAGGATTTAGAAGTAGATAAGCAAACATGGTTGACAAGTAAACTTTAACAGAGGAAAATGAATAGCCAGACTTGAGCAACTCCCACAAATAAGAAAGGACCATAGGAAAACCCAAAGAAAAAAAGGTCAAGGTCATGTCTGAGACAACAAATAGGAAATGTCTTCCATTTAGTCACACAACAAACTCTTATACTGGATTTTTTGGCCTCGTGCAAAACCTGAAGCACATCCTCAATAAATCAGTGTCTAAAAGGAGGAATCAGAACTTCATCACCCAACATATCAAGTGAAGGATGGGCAAGTGAGGTGAATAAGAGATCCCCGGTCTTGTGTAAGAAGTCATCCTGTCAGGTAACTTGTGATGACTGCCCCTGGTCAGATGACAAAAGGGGAAAACCAGTGCTGTCTAGGCTGAAAGGGAGTCACCAGTAAGATTTTGGGCCCGTCTCACATGGCCTTGTGCAAGACCTCTGGTAGGAGGAGAGAGGAATAACCGTACAGAAAACTCCCTTTCCAAGAAAAAGACATGGCATCAACTTTCCACACCAGAAGACTTGCCAGTCTTTAACATAACTGGGGAAGTTGTCTGTTCAGAGGGGAGGCAAAAAGATCTACTTGAGGAGTATCTCACTAATGTACAATGTCCAGAAACACCTCCCTTTGAAGCATCCATTCTTGAGGATTTGGCTTGAACCTTCTCAAAGAATCTGCTACAAGACTGTATTCTGAAGGAATGCAGACCACCCGAAGAACCAAGTGATGGTGGACTGCAAAATCCCAAGACAGAAGAATCAGCCTGCAAAGAAGGTAAGAGTTTTGCGCTTCCTTGTTTGGTACTATAGTACATAACTGTGATACTGTCGATTAAAACCTATAAAGGATCTGGAAACCAAATGGGGTGAAAGGCTTGGAGAAAGTACAGTTGTGTAAAATCTTACCATAACAGTAAATGTCCCTCTCTTCACTGTTGCAGTATTCCTTACACTAAGGATCCCCTGCCAAGGGTGGGCCAACATCTCTGGCCAGTATACTGCCTTTAGGTTGCTTTAAGGGTATGCTGTATGTCACACGTATGCTCCTTGCACAGCGCAGGGCATAAAGGTGATGTTTGGATGCATCATCCTCAGACCTAAGAGCCAGTCAAGAAAAAGAAAGGTAATAGATACATCCAGAAAAGAAATGGACCAAGGGATGGAAGGAGGAAGGGAATACTGCAACAGAGAAGAGAAGGACATCTACTGTTATGGTAAGATTTTACACGACTGTACTATGTCCTTCCATTTCACTGCTGCAGTATTCCTTACACTAGGTAGCGTGCCAAAGCTTGGTAAGAAGAGAGGAAAGAGCAGAGACCAGCAGAGCTCTCTAGGAAGCTATGAAGGATGGCCCTAGCAAAACCAGCTCTAAGTCTGAAAATTTCATCCAGCTTGCAGTGCTTGGTAAATGTATGCACTGAAGTTCAGGTAGCTTACTTCAAGAATAGTTAGTATCCAAACCCTTGAAAAAAGCACAAAAAGAAGCCCCAGCTCAAGTAAAATGAGCCTTAACAGAAGAAGGAAGGCTCTTATAAAATGAATAACAAAAAGGAATGGCTTTAGAAATCCAAGAAGAAATAGCTTACTTGGGCACAGCCAATCCCAAGGACCAAGGATGAAAGAAAATAAAGAGCTGATCAGATTTATGAACAGTTTTGGTCTTAACCAAATAAAATTGGGCCAGTTTACTGGGAGCAGGAAAGGACCAGTGTTTGGAGGGACAATGCCTGCTGAACCTAGGGGGCTGGACCTGCAAGAAATCCTCAACTGTTTGCACAGATTTTGCTTTTTCTTCCATCTTTTTTAAGAACTCTTCTTAGTAGAGGTGTCTTAAATTCCTTTTGGCCCTTGAGAGATAACCTCACGGTCAGCTGTAGGATTTTTAAAAAGATATTTGTGTGAATCAGGTACTCTATAGTTCCGGTCTGGTTTTCTGGGAGCAGGAGGAAGGTTGTCAGGAGTCACGCTGGATTTAAGGAAAACATTCCTCCACAACATCCAGGACTGGGGGGATGGCCAAAGGCCTGTGTTGTGGAAGATCTAGGAATTCTCAGAGTCTCTTTTTAGACTGAGGATAGTCCTGACTTTCCCATTGGAAATGCTCCCTTAAGGTATGGAGGGATTCCCCAAAGGAAAAATCCTCTGGGGAGAGGCTGAAGGAATGGAATCCTCTGCATCAGAATCCTCATAAGTGGAGAGGGGTTGCATGTCTTCAAATTCAGATGCATCAGGTTCATAGGTAGGTAACTAGGCTATTGGCCCGAGGGCCTACATAAGCCTAGCCAACAAGGTTCCCTGGCTTACGCCACCCAAGAAAGTTATTTTCCTGTGCCACTGTCGACCAGAGACACAGAAATGATCACCGGGGTGTATTTCCTATTTCCATCCACTCATCAAGATTTTACTTGAAGAGTGCTAATGAAAAACTTTGCTTGACATAGATGGGTAGCCTGTTCCAGAGTATGGGAAGTCTCTGGGACAGGAATCTATCCCTCCTGCATATTCTGCTTATTGTGGTGACAAGGTTTAGGCCCCTACACCATGTAGCTCAGAGGGATTGGGATTTCTTTGGGTGTAGCATGTCCAACAGCTCTGGGTTTGACATAGCTTTATATGCTAGGCAGAGACCACCTTGGAGTAGGCGATATGCTATGGAGTAAAGCTGGAGTTTTTTGAGATGGTCAGTGTACGGCATCTGTTTGAGGCCAGTAATCCTCTTTGTGAGGTACTTCTGTAGCCTTTCCAGCTGCTGCAGATGTCTTGTGAGGTACATTCCAATAGGGGTGTTGTACTCTATATTGGGTCTAATGAGTGTCGAGTAGAAGGGAACAAAGACCTCTTTTTTTCCTGGATGAGAACCCATTTATGATGAAGTGTGCCATGTAGAAGGACTTCTTGACTACTGCGGCGATGTGACTATCAAAGGACAGACTACTGTCCACCTGGGTCCCAAGGTCTCATCACACATTCGGTGTTAAGTAGACTGCTGTCTATGTAGTAATTCATGGGTACAGAGTTTTTACCAAAGGGGATGACAATGCACTTTTGGCATTGAGCTTGAGGCCATGGTTCTGACACCAGGCATCTGTCTCAGTGAAGCCCTTCTGCAGGACTTCCACATCATTTGGGGGACTCGACTATGGTTCCTAGTTTGCAGTCATCTGCAAACTGCGTTAGCCAGAGGCCTTCTGTGTTAGCCTGTACTTCAGAGAAGTAGATATCAAACAGGAGAGGTACCAGGACTGAACCCTGTGGTACTCCACTTGTCACTGGTTTGAGGTCAGATTTGGAGTGTGCAACTTTTACAGTGTGGGTTCTGTCAGTGAGCCAGTTGGCAACCCATCTTATGACGTAGGGATTTATACCTAGTTTAGTGAGTTTAGCTATAATTCCAGAATGGGGGATGGTGTTGAAAGCCTTGGCGAGGTCAAGATAGGCTGTGTGAACCACTTTACCCTCATCTACGGCTTTGGTGACTGCCTCAAAGAAGTCAATCAGGTTCAGGAGGCATGATCTGCCTTTCACAAACCCGAACTGGGTGGGATCCACAGTTTGGAGGTTACCAATGTCTTTATTTATGAGTTCCATGATGATACATTCCATGGCCTTGCAGACCAGGCTCATCAGACTAATAGGGCGATAGTTCCCGGGATCAGTGGTGGCTCCCCCTTTGTGGAGTGGGATAACTGTTGCTATACGCCCATTCAGTGGGCACAAAGCCTGATGTGAGGCTATGATTGAACATGGTGCTTAGGTGGGGAGCCAGTTCGTTCTGAAGTTCGTGTAAAATGCAGCCTGGGATGTTGTCTGGTCCCATGGATGCTGTGTTTTTTGGCTTTAGAGTGCAGCTTTTACCTGCACAGTTTTGATTACAGGGACTCTGCATTCTTCCTGTACAGATATGGGCTCTTTGGGTTGGGGGTAAAGCTAGCACTGAACCTATCTGCCAGGATGTTGGCAATATCAGTTGGTTCTGTAATTTTCATTCCGTTGTGCTGTAACTCAGAGCAGATCTGGGTGTTGCCATTGAGATTCTTGACATAGCTATAGTATGCTTTGTGGTTGCCTTCATCGGACTCTTGTTCAGACAAAACTACAGGGGACAGGATCTCTTTTCCTTTTGGAGGGGGTAGCTTGGCTTCCCCTGATCAGCATGATAAGATCTTCCGGCATTTCAAGCATTTGAGACTGAGGCAAGGTAGCAGGCACCTGAGAGTGGGTCGTCGGTTTCTTGGGTGTGGGTCTTACCCGGGGCCTAAGAAACTCGGTAGTTTCAGAAAGAACGATACTCAGAAAATAAGACGTCAGCTTGAGTGGAGATTCGATAGTGCGAAGGACATCCACGGAAGCCGGTGCCTGCTCAGCGGCTCCGGATTCATCCAAGGTTGAGACAACAGCAGGATCCTTAGTCGAAGAAGAGTTTTGTGGCATACCGGACTCCGAAAGGTTCTCTGTAGTGGCCTGCTAATCAACAAAAGCGGGCATCAGGGGCTGCGAAAGCTCCTCACGGAGGACCGGAGAATTGACGAGTAGCTTAATGGAAGTATAGTCGGTAGGTTTGGACCTGTGCGGTCTGTCTCTGTCTTTATCTTTGTCTTTTTTCAGATCATCTGCTGTCAGATGGCTTACTGAAGCCACATCGGAATTCGAGGACTGCAAGCAACAATATATGGCTACAATAAGGGCCTGACGACAGATAGTTCTGGCGTTGAACAAAGCACAGAAGCAACAATGAGGGACGTTGTCGTCTGGGCCTAAACAAGTGATGCAGTAAGAGTGGAAGTCTCAGTGTGGTACTTGGTTAGTGCAAGAAAAAAGGATCCTCAACGGGGTACTTAGCTTTAGAAGACTTCAACTTCAATTCGGTAAATGAAAACTCGGGTAGCGGCCGACCGGCACTCATGCAAACTGCTTCTGCTTCGGTCTCCACGGCAAGAAAAACTGATGTAATGGCATTGGCTGCCTGACTTTATACTACTGATGACCTGACGTCAGTCCTCAAGCAACAGCAACTGACGCATAAATACTAAATCTCTGGTATCCGGGCCAGCCGAGGGCTACCCTGGCAGGGATAACCCAAATGTGATGACTGCAACAGTGAAACACGAAGAACATCAGGAGGTACACAGAAGGCCTGAGAGAGTCCATCTGCAGGAGCTCATAATACCTTTTCTGCACTTCAGAAACCTGTGCACAATCCCATTTAAATAAACTCCCTCATCCTAGAGATAGTGTCCCCAAAAGAAACTTCCTCAAAAGGAGTATCAGGATTGGTAAATTCCTCTTCCTAAGATCCATAATCATACCTCTCAACCTCTTAATGCAAAAAATCTGGATAAAGTCTGACAGAATGGGAGGGACAAAGGCCCCAAAAATAGGGACAGGTTTTAAATAATGCTCATATAAACTTTGAAACGTAATACAACAACAGGGTTTATGTTAACATGCATTTTCTAAAGGCTATGAAATCTGAAACTCAAATGTATGTTAATTATTTAGTGACTTTAGCCCTCAGATTATTCCAGTGATTTGGCAGAAAAACAGAAATTTTATGAGGAACAGATCAAAAATATGATGCAAAAATCTGAACAGTTGAGAGGTTTGCTCATGATTTGAAGGAGAGGGAATCTGAGAGGAGTAGGTAAGGGATTCCTCATCTGAATCCACCTCCTCTTCAGAGGAATCCTGTTCCCTGATCTTTTAAGGGGAGTAGAGGACCAAGGAGGAGCTGGAACAGAAACACCATAAGCAGGTTTTAAAGCCATCAAAACATTAAACAAACCCTGAGTGAAACATTGCCATTAACTCTGTGGGTCCTTAGGAGCTGACGTAATACTTGTTTTTCTGCTTTTTCTTTAAAGGGATGTCCGCTTTATGAAATGTGGAAGGCTCTGACCCCCAGACGGCACTCAATAATGGTAGTAGGGATTTCGTCTCTGACTAAAATTGGAGGAACACTCCTAAGCCCTTCAGAAATAATCAGACGGGGGGGGGGTCCCCCTGAAGATCTGAAGCGGACATCTGCAAGACTTCCAAGGACGTGCCTAAGGTTGGATCCCTGCTGGCCACCAACATGGTTGCAGCCAAAGAATCCAGTGATGAAGCCGGACGAACCTCTGGATTTTCACTCGTCTTGGGAAGGAGATCTGGCGGAGGCTGTACAGAACAAAGAATTTGGTCTGGATATCTTGGCCTCCTCCTTCCCAGACGGCTGCCCCTTGGAGCAGGAAGTTCCTTCCATAGCATCTTTAGCCAAGAGCTTAACACACTGATTCTCTAGATACAATGCCAAAGAAGAATGCCTAGTATGGAGGGTCTTGGGAACAAAGGCCTGATAGACTGATATGGTCGTGGGAAGCACAGAGGCAAAACAGGCACTGCTTGTGACAGTCTTTATGGGGAATCTCTCTTTCACACTGGCATTTACCTTCTTGGATGACATGAAACCCATCAAGCAACAAAGAATAAAAGAAAAGTTAAGATACAAAAAAACCCAGCAGGGCACTTATCTGCAACAGCTTGGTGAACCAGCAACAGAACGAACATGCAGACGATCAAGAGATGGTGTTCAAATTGGCAGCAAAGTTGTTCTGAGGATGGTATGTTCGGATGTCACCTTTATGCCTTATGCTACACAAGGAGCATGTGTGTGACATGTGTGATGTACGGCATACCCTTAAAGCAACCTACAGGCTTCTGTATACTAGCTAGACGTCTGGCCACACTTGGCAGGGGATCCGTAGTGTAAGGAATACTGCAATACTGAAATGAAGGACATCTATAAGTACAGCCCTCATCTCCTTGATGTTGATTAGGTCTGCCAGTTGTTGGGGAGACCAAAAACACAGGACTTTGAGGTTGCTGGAGGAGGCTTCCCCAGCCTTGAGCGGAAGCATATGTGTACAGAACCTGACTAAGGAGAGGAACCTGAAAAGGCAAACCTGGATTCAGGAAATCTGGAGAACCCATCAGCAGAACCTAAGCTTAAGACAGGGCAAGAGAGGAAAAGATGGGGTGGCAGTGCTGGAGTCAGTCTTCAGATACCACTGAAATTTCCTCATGTGGAGTTTGGCAAAGGGAACGGTGGAATGCTGGACGCCATGCACCCAACAGCTCTGAGATTTTTCCTTGCACGAAGGACTAGAAATACGCAGTCAAGGAGAGGGCAGTGGGAGGCATGAGACAAACCAACAGTGGAATGGCCTGAATCCTGTAACCCAGGAACACTTAACCCTGAAAGGAAGTTAACACAGACTTTTTGAGACTGACCATGAACTCCACACTGTACAGAAGCACAGTGAAGTGTAGACCCTGAAGCAGGAGCTGCTGATAGGGGGCCTGAATCAAAAAGTCATTTAAGTAAGGGAATATTTGAATTCCCTGAAGCCTGCAGTATATTACCATAGTGGCCAGACATTTGGTAAGGACCTTCATAGCTGTAGAAAGACCAAAAGGCAAAGCAGAGAATAAAAAATAAAAAAATAACAAAAAAATAAATAAAAAAAGGAAAAGTAGAAAACTTACAATGACAGGAAAAACAGAGAAATGTAAAAACCTTCCAGAAGACAGGGTGAATAGGAATGTGGAAGTAAGCATCCTTCAAATCCAGGGATACCAGAAAAGCTTGAGGAAACAACAGAGGAAAAGTGTCTGAAGAGACAGCACCTTGAAAGAGGGCAATTTAGAAAGCTGTTGAGCAAAGATAGGTCTAGAATGGGCCTCCACAACCCATACTTCCTGGGAACTAGAAACATTCAGGAATAAAAACCCGTTCCCTGCTGAGACAAGCGGACTGGATGAATGATCCCCTGTGCAACCAGATCCTGGGAGATGACAAGGAAGGGGCTGAGGAAGACCTGAGAATAGAGGAAGGGACTTCCTGACCATAAAATAATCATTCTGGACAATGGAAGATACCAAAGAGTCCATGGTTATCTGTTACCAAACAGGGAAAGAAAGAGTCAACCTGAGGGACAGAGGAATCAGGCTGAGTGGTAAGAGTGGCTGAATGTTAAGTAGAAGCAGACTTGTCAAAGAAAGGTGGCTTTTGACTCTTAGAATCCTGAGAAGGCTATGTCTGGAAAACCTCTCCTAGAAGCCCTCTTGCTCCTAGAAGGCGATTTAGGCTGCTTATGAACAAAGAAAGGCTTAGAAGGATAATTTCTCTGAAACACAGGAACAGGAAAAAAAATGTGTTTCAAAGCCTACATAACTTTGCCCTTACTCTGAAAGGTCACAAACAATTCAGCAGCAGCAAAGAGATTTGAGCTGGGGGGGGGTCTAATAATTTGGCCTGGAGGTACAACCAGGAATACCTCTAATTACAGATCCAGATGCAGCTGCCCTAGATGAGGCATCAGCAGCATCATAACTACATTTAACAGAATGATGAGATACCTGAAAAAACATACCTCAAAAGGGAAATGGTAGAAGTCTTAGCACCTCCCCAAATAAAATGCATCCCTCAAGTTGGGAAAGAGCCAAAAGACATCTAGTCATATGGGTCTGGCAGTTCATAGCACTGAAGGCCAAGATAACAGAGGTGTATAATTTTTTACCATACCTGCTCCATGCCACAGCTGCCCTTATCAGAAGGCAAAAACTTAGAAGAGGACAGCAACTTGGATGGTTTATCAATGGCTACAAAAATAACAGTAGGATCAGAGGAAGGGCTTTTATACAAATCTTCTGAGCTTCAGCAGCTTTACAGAACCTATCTGATTTCTTAGGGACAGGAGGATGAGCATCAGACGCCTGAGAAGCTGCAGTGAAAATATCCAAAAGGGCATCCAGCATGGAGTGTACTGCAGAAGGACAAGAAGAATCTATTTTAAAGAGTTCACAGTACCTTTTTTGAACATCAGAAACCTGGAAACAGTCCTACTAAAACTGTTCCATCATACAAACCACCATATCCCCAAAGGACAATTCCTTCACAGGACAGTCAGAAGGACTGTGAATCATCTTCTTCAGATCCCAGGGCAAGAGGAGAATGGACCTAAGTAGAGTAAGCCAATGACTCCTCACCACAGTCTAACTCTTCATCAGAAGAATCAGAGTCCCTAGGACATCTGGAAGAAGTGGAAGACTTAGGAACAGACAATCCTTGAGGAGGCTTATGAGCTATAAGAACATTCAACCCCCCCCCCCCCCCAAGTAGAATCCTGCCATTCTTTGTGGGGATCCTTAGCCACAGGAACCACATGCAGAGTCTTCTGCTTCTTTTTCAAAGTAACATCACTTTAACAAATTTAGGAGGTTCAGACCCCTTCCTAGATTCAGTGAGGGTACCAGGCACCTCTTGCGTATTTGGGGAATCCCCTTTGTCAACTGTGAAATAATTAGCCAAGGCTTTCCCTCCACATCTGCACCAGACGTAGGCACAGCCTTAGAAAATGTGTGGTTACACAGCTCCACAACATCCTCCAACTGGGTCATAGCAGACAGCTGACATTGGATGGTCCTTGTGTTCTTCATCCAACCTAGAGACATCCAGTGCAGGCTGGACAGCCAGCAGGTTCAGTATGTGCCTTTCTGGCTTTCTTAAGCACAAGCTGAATCTTGGGACAAGTGGATTTTGTCATGACACCACTTTTTCTCCAAATAAATGGAAAAAAAGACTAGAGATGATTGCTGTGTGTCTTACGACAAACACCTGACAAATCTCCCACTGCATATGGCCGTGTATAGCACCCACACAAAAAAGGCAGTTTTGTGCATATTTATGAGGAATCTGCCTCCCACACTCACATTTTCCCTTCCTGGATGACAAGTAAACTAAGGGAAAAGGAAGGAAGACACCTAAAACTTGGCACTTACCTTAAGAAGTGCTCAGTAGTTGAACCAACTCTGTGTGAAGGGCTGTCAGACCAAATTCAAAGGTAGTGTCTGAACTTGCAGCAAAGAAGTTCTGAAGATTAGGCACTCGTACGCCACATATGTACTTTATATGCCTGGCATGTTGGACATATGTCTGATGTACAGCGTTCAGAAGGTGTAAAGGTTTTGGTATGCTGGCCAGACATTCAGCTATTCACAGTAGAATGTCCCAAGAGTTACGAATACTGCAACACTGATAAGTAATGACATCATCTTTTCTGGGGGGGCTACAAAGAGATGGGAGTAGAACCCTGAGCCTTCATCTCCTGAAGGCACTTTTTCAATGGGTCCTTGAAGTAACATGTCCTGTAGGAGTGTAGGAATCAAATTTTTTTGTTGCACTGGAGTGGGATGGATGCCCAGAAAGCATTGAATTTTTAAAAAATGGAGCGAGTAACCTTCCTTCGCAATCTGTGGGACCAATCTGTCTTGAGTATTTTTTTTCCCCATTGAGTGCAGGAGGGGAAAAGCCTTCCTTCTAGTTTGAAAGGGTGGTTGAGGTGGTACTTCGAGATGGGGGATGCAGGTGCTGGATGTAGTCACTGCTGCTTGGGGGGGGGGGGTTAGGGTGCTTGAATCCCCCCAGGTCTGAAATGGGTCTTGTTTTGTCCTTTCTCTTGGTGTCTGGCCCTTTCTCCTCATAGTTTCTTTGCTTTTTTCCATGATTTGGCAGAAAGCGCTCGGATTTGCTAGGATAATTTCAGTTATAACTGGGAGTAGGAGACAGGTAAAAACTCCTTGACAGGTTTCATATGCTTCCCTTTTTCTCCAGTCTCTCCAACAGATTTTCTGCTGGGGTCCTTACATAAGGGTGCATCCAGGAGTTCTACTTTAGCCTGGCCGTAAAGGGGCTGTGTCCTCAGAGAGCCATATTTTTGCATTACAAACCCCATGGCAGCTGCCCTACATGACACAGACAATGCACCATAGCCACATTTGAGTGAATGTCTAAACACCTCATGGATTAACATTACACATCTCCCGGATCAGTCTCTTTGGGGGCTCCTAACCCTATATCTGCCTTGGATTTAATCTGTTCCTGTACTGCCTCAATGTATTTGAACATACTGAACTGGCAGTTTAGAGCTCTCATGGCCAGTGTGGCTGAACTGCAAGTTTTCTTGCTAAATCAGTCAAGCAACCTGCTCTCCCCTATCATTTGACAAAAGATTTTTGGGTGCTACTCCAACAGCTCCTTTGGAGGATTCTGCAGACACCACTGCAGGATCCACCACACTTTTTTATAGATGTTCTTGTGGGACTATACCCCAACATCCTGACTTTGGACAGCTGAGGATGTCAACTGGCTGGGGGATGGTGAAAGACTCTGATCCTAACACTTAGTACTGCAGCACAGATTACAAAGAACATCTAAAACTTGTCTAAGTAATGAAGCAGATAAAAAATGGAATTCTGGTTTCAGGTAAATCCTGTGGTGTTAAAATACTCATTCCGTAGAAGGCTGATGCATTCAAAACCAATGCTTGATAAGCAACCAAGCAAGCAATCGAGCCACCTGGGAGTCTGGCTATAACAATATGTCTGAAAATACATCATCCAAGGAAAAGTAGATTGGAGGGATTGCCAAAGTTCTATGGGCAGAGAGGTTCAGAAGCTCTCTGTAGTGAGCTTGAGACTTAGAGCATTCCCTAGACTCCTAGCTGAAGGCCTCACCCATTCTATGGAGGGCATCTCCAAAGGATAAATGCTCAGGGGGTGAGGCAGAGAATAAGGTGTCACTGAGTCAAAGTTTTCATAAGTCTGATGTGGAAGGCGCTCTATTATATGTGAGCTGCTACTCATCTTCTGACTCCAAGAAATCGGAAAACTCCCTGGGGAACTGTACCTTTATTTTTCCATGGGAGGTTCCTGGCACAAGTTCCTTTTGCACAGTGGGTTATCTGGACTTCATGACGTTCTCTGCCAGCCTGACCAAATCCTATGGAGAGATCTGGCTGCATGAGGCAGGGAATATAGCACTGGCTGGGGCAATCCTGCCTGACTCTTGGACTTGAAAGGATGGGGCTTAGGGAGAGACATGTGACATAGATAACTAGTGGACAACAGTGACCTCAATTCATTTCTCAAGTAACTCTTTCCTTACAGTCACCATGGGGATAATGCCCTCACTGAGTCACCAAAACTCTGACATTCGAAGCAGTAGCCTGCTTAGCTGCTGCAGACTCAAACAACATTGTCAGCCCAGTGTTGGTATGTGATGAGCAGGGCATGATGGTCATCTCAGGGGTCATGCCAGGGGACTTGAGTCCAACAGGCGTCAGTCCAAGGGGCTTCAATGGTTCTTACCTGATTCAGATATGAAGTCTAGGTGGAGAGCCAGACAAAATGTTCTTCGGCCTCTCAAACATCATTCTCCTTCGGGAATTTGTCTTTTCACTTTTTAGGGACAATGTCCTGGGAACTAGCAGATGTCATGGAGCGTAAAGGCCCAGCTCTGTCTGAACCTAAGTGCTGCTGAAAAGATTTGGATCTAGGACTAATGCTCTTACTATTAAACCTAGCATAGAACGGGCAAGTTAGGCAAGTCATGCTGAAGCCCTAAGCAGAGAAACAATATGAGTGAAAAATTTCTTTTTTTGGGGGGGGGGGTCCCCCCACACAAAAGGCAAATATAATCTTTTTGAATATGAACAAAATACAATAAGCTGAAAAGATAAAGAAGACTCCCCCCATCAGGACACTTACCTGTGTTGCTCTGGTGATTCAAGATGACCAATGGACTGATGGCACTGAGGAACAGAGTCCTGTGCATGGGACTATATGGCAAGAAAGAAATGAAAATGGCACTGGCTGCCATACCCCTTATACCTAGACATCCTGACTTAGGCCAGCTGAGGATATCAGTTGTCTGGAGAATTGCGAAAGACTTTGTTCCCAAGACACAGTACTCCAGCATGGACTACAATGAACACCTACAATTCTAACTAATGGATCAGAAACAAAAATTGAATTCTGGTTTCAAGTAAATCCTGGGGTGTCAAAATAGTCATATTCCATGGAATGCTGATGCGTTCACAACCATTACATGAGAAGCAAGCAGGCAGAAACAAATGTAAAACATCTGTCTGAAGACCTCATTTCAACTGCTGATAACATTCATTACCTATTACTAGGTCCCTGCCATCAACAAGTCCAGCAGAAACAAGTTCTTGAGAAACACCATCAGCTGTATCTGCAAGAAGAAACACAACCATGTTAAAATACATTTTACTTAATACTGAAAAGCATTTTCAAAAAATGCAGCTTTAAATAACATGTACTCCATGGACAAAAAATTATAAGTTATGTACTTACTATAACTTGGCATCTGTGTTGTCCATTTTCATTCTTCACTTACGGGTAATGGATCCACCTTTCAGATCTGACTTGGCCACACTTCCAAGACTTGGATCAAAGTCTCGAGCTCCTGTCTCTTCCCATAATGCACACCATCCCCAACCTCTCAGATCGAGTTTGATGCCCTTACTGCCTGCAGAGTTATAGAAGCAGGAAAGATACAGAAGAAATGAGGCTCAAATCTGGAAACTGAGGGTTCCAAAATCATCAAAAGATCTTCTTAGAAGTGAGAAGGCTGGAGGATGGTTGGTAGGAAAGGTGAGGAAGAATGAAAATGGGCAACACAGATGCCAAGTTATAAGTACATAACTTCTAAATCTGATGTTATCATTTTCATTCTTCCTCACTTATGGGTCACAGTCCCCAGTTATGTAACTCCTGGGAGGCCCTCAAGGAAGGCTATGCGCCGGTGCACTGTCGAGCCAAAGGAAGCCCTGCTTCTCGTGACAATGTCCAATTTGTAATGTGTGACAAAGGTATGAGTTTTTGACCAAGAGGCTGCAGCAGAAATATCATCAATTGAAGCTCTGGAAGAAAAAGCAGATGAAATAGCCATAGATCTGGTACAGTGAGCTGTAGGAGGACAAGCCAATTCCACACTTTTCTGAGAATAAATCAGTGAAATGCAGCCAGTAATCTATTTGGCCAAAGTAATTTTGGAAACTACTCAACCTAAACGTTTAAGTGAGAAGGATACAAACAGCTGATCAGACTTCCTGAAATTATTTGTTCTGTGAAGATAAAAATGTAGTTACCTATGAATGTCAAGAAGATGCAGTATACATTCACCCTTATTAGTAAAACTGGGAAAGAAAACTGGCAATTGAATTGCTTGGTTAATGTTTCTTTCCATGGCCATTTTACAAAGGAAGGGTTAATCCGTAGTGATATTCTATCTTTATGGAAAACAATGGCTAAGCACAATGCCTGGGATTCAGAAACTCTCTTCACCGAATTAATAGCCACCAAAAAATTGTCTTCCAAGAAAGAAACTTCGTATCACAATTATTTGCTGGCTCAAATGGTTTTGGGTCAGCAAGTACCAATGTGAGATCCCAAAGGGGAGAAGGGTCTTTCATAGGGGGTCTAATAAGAAAAACTCATTTTATAAATTCTGTACATAATCTGCAAGTCGACAGAGATAAGAATTCATTTCCAGTAAGAAAACTGGACATTGCAGCTAGCTGCAGCTTGATGATGATTAGGGATTCTGTGAACACAAGAAGTGCATCTTTTGAATCCTGTAGGTTTCCTTACATTGCTTTCTCCTGTCAAAAAAAAACAGACGGAGAAGAGAAAGAAAGGAACTTACTTCCTTTCTGCAAACCATAAAAACGACTAACATTTTTTTTTATTTTTTTTTTATAACTAGCAATTAGCTAAGAAAGATGACAAAAAACACAAGAGAAAAACGAGACTTCAACAGGCAGGCTGACAGAAGGAAGAAAACAGAAGGAAACAGACCCTAACGCCATCAATAGGTCAAAAATTAGATGGAGGATAGAAGACGGATAGGGTAAAAGTAAATCTGGACAAAAAATATTAACTTAGCTCAAACTTGTGAAACTTGCTCGAGACTCTGAAAAATCTGTGTCTGGACGCAATGGCGGCAAACAAGATTTGAGGCGTTGGGGATGGTGTGCATTATAGGAAGAGGGAGGAGCTTGAGACTCGTATCCAAGTCTTGGAAGTGCGGCACAGTCTGATCTGAGGGTCGGATCCATGACCCATAAGTGAGGAAGAATGAAAAGGACAACATCAGATCATTCTGTTAAACAGAGTAGAAACAAGCTCTTCTAATGATTTAGTGCAACATTAAACATATTTAGAGCTGGCCATTCAGTTTCAATGTCAAACAATTAAAAATACAATTCTGATTCTTATATTCCCAGGCTCAGTGTTCTTTTTTTATATTCACATATTCTAACACAAATGTAAACAATTAAACTTGTACTATTCAAAACTCCTGTAATCTCTATGTGGTCGGAATAGCTTTACAAGCTGTAAAACATTGATTTCATTACATGCTTAATTCCCTCTAGGAAACTGTGAACGTTTCCTGAATCTTCCTTTGTCAGTTTCTCTAATACGCGCGCACTCACACACACACACACACACACACACACACACACACACACATGATATCCTTCCCATTTCTATTTAAAAAAAAAAAAAGGAAACAATTTTATTTAAACCTCTGAAACCTGGTAAAAATCCATTCAATTGCATATGAGTTGCACGTTCATCTGAAACTTAGACTTTACAAGCAAACTGACTGATGCACCTTCTTCAAAACATTCACATGAAATGCTGGGTGAGTGGAGTCTCTCTCACTACGGAGTCACTTTTGTGTCTTTAACCCATGATGTGTTAAGGGCTCAGATAGACTGGTATGGTGACTCTTCAGAGTAAAGTTTGTGATAAGTAGTGATAAAGGTGCAACATGATTTTTAAAACAAGACATACACTCCACGGACAAAAGGTTGTGGGACAAAAAAGGATGGCTGGAAGTGACTAAGACTGAACATGAGCTATTGAAAGATTTCGACTTCAGCATAGAATAAGTTGAAGCAGTTTTATACATCTGAGCAGACAGACGAGAACATCTACAGTTCAGACAAGACAAATGCCTAAAAAGCAGGGAGTAATGTGTACAAGAATGCCAGACTGGATGAATACAAGATGAAAATGAACTGTTGCAGCCAAACTGAACTCTGTTTTTCTCCATAATCTTTTAAAAGTAATGAAATATTATTTTAATGTTTGATGCTGATAAACAATGCACGTTTTTTAGCTCAAAAACTACTTTGTCTTTGAGTGGTAGGGTGGAGGAAGGCTTTGCACATGGACTAGATGACCTGTAGGATAAAGATTGCTTCAATGGAAATCACAATTTAGGCTGGCCTGTTGGAGGTGTAATTTATATGGCATACAAGTGTTTCAGGGAGATATGTGGGAACACCGTGAAACAGGTTAGTTTTACCCTACTGATGATGTGTTTTTGCGATAGTAATCCTGTTCAGTACGAGAGGAACCACAGGTTAAGACATTTGGTGCATGAGCTTCGCTGAGGAGCCAATGGTGTGAAGCTGCCATCTGTGGGATCAGAGACCTGGAAAACTGGTCACGGTTTTAGGACTTCTGACAATGACTTGATGGAAGTAGATGAGCTCGGGGAACTGAGATATCAGCCTAGTGAAGATGGAAGCATTGCTACATGCAGCTCTGTAACGTACCTAACAGGTGTGTAGTTGCCGAAAAATAAATGGCCACCTAGAATGTGTTCACTTCTCTGGTTCATTGTAGTAGTAACAGTGATTGCGATTCTTTTGGCCGTCTGTTACCTCATTCTTAAAGATTTGCATTCTGAAAAGGAGAAAAATGAAGGAGGAGTAGGAGTTCTCGTTGTCAGGAAATGTGTTTGGTCATTTGAGGAGTGAGGAAGTGGTTCGTTCAAGCGAGCACTGTACATAAATGGAACTGAGTTTTATCGACCCAGTAGAAGAATCAACATTGTTGTTTATCATGGTCATACTCGAATATGATACAAGGCCACCACTTAACATGGTGTTTGGGCGATGAGCATTTAACTCCTGGATGTGTAAGTTTATTTGGATTGTTGGGATATTTGCTGAAGTTGGTAAACTCTCCAGATTTGATTTTTCTACTTCTACAATGAGGCGAAGGGTGCCGGTAGTGGACTAACACGTAATTCATTTATACTGAGTGGGACACTACTGCATTTGCGAGTTTGGGCCACATAATATCGTTAAGTTATATGCATTGCTGGGCTGTGTTTTTCTTTTGGCAAACAGACACTGCAATATAACAAAGGGCCCAAGTTATTTTTTTGCATGAAAGTTGTATTACAGTAAAAATTACATCTTTATGACATTTTTTGGTTAGGCCAAGGAACTGACACAGCAACAAATGTTGTTGTTTAATACCTGGATGTAAAAGTTGGTTTATTATTGCCAGTTTTTAAAGCCTGTAAGATTTGTGAGATTTACGGGCTTGATGTTCACTAACATTTAACATATTGCGGAGTTTGTGTTTATATAGTTCCATTTTTTGCAAATTATGTATAACAACTTATAAGCTGTCCAAACTGCTCTTTCATTTGTGGAATGTTTTAACGGGTATATGAACAGTGACTAACAAGGGTATATGGACAAACCGTGTTTGGAATAGTGGCGTTATATAGTCAACAGACGAAGAAGTGAATGCTGACATCTGGATAATTCTGGTAAACATATATTTAGTCACTTGGGGCCCTGCATCCACAAACTTTAATACAAACTACAGCTCACTTATAATGGACACTTATTTAACAACATTGTTAAAATTAAAATATATTTAGGATTGTTTGGTTTAACATCTTATTTTTGTAAGCATTATTTGTCAGAAGTAGTAGCAACAAACTTACTGATTTTTGTATGTTTGATGGTCTGTTGGGAAATATATGGGATCTTAGGTATGTGAACAAACTTTAAGACAAGTTATGTTATAGATATGGAAGTTTGTTCTAATTACTCAATGGACAGCACTGTTTTGTATTCGTGCACATCAGACTATATAAGATGGGTGTGTATAAATATTTTTGATATATATGCCAAAGTAGTTTCTGGTATTTTTGAATTTACAGGTCGGTTTGTTTTATAAACACTTAAAACTGACATTTATAGGCTATATGGTCTTTTGATATTTTTAATTTGATTTAACTAAGGGTCTTGGGGTCAGTGACTTGTGATTATTGCAGTGGAGTTTTAGAGTTTTTCACTCTAGCGGAATTGACATATTTGATTACATGCTTTTGTATTTTTGCTTGACAGTTTTTTTGCTATTTTATATTTAATGTATAACTTGGTACTGGATCTGCTGTAGTTTTTTTCCTGTGAATTATGATAGATTGTTTAGGGCACAGTTCTGTTCATGTTGTATAAGTTAGTACTCTAAGTGTATCTGAATAGACTATAGAAAAAAAAAACTTTTACTGAATGCATATACTATCTTATCTATTTTGACATTGTAACATTTATTTTATTGTATTCTGTCTGACGTTACTGTATATCTTAAAATATTTTGTTTATACTGATTATTATTAAACTGCACCATCACTCCATTAAACACACCACAACCTCTATTCCAATAAACCACAAAACTACATACCACCTCTCTCCGTCTACATCCACCCACAGTCTTCCAACACAGATAACTCAATCACCATGTCACCAACACCACACTCCCACAGCCATATCATCCCATTACGCTTGCCTTCCCTACCCATCTGTCTTTACTTTTTCTCCTTTATTACTGCTTATCACCATCCACTTAACACTATGCACTGTATCAAATCCCCCACCCTACCATACACCACAAACCATCCCTTCATACCTGCAAACGCACATCCAGTTATCCTTTACCCTTTAATTTTTCAACTCATCTCTCCTATCCATTACTCCTCACAATCCAAAAAATACCCCAGCCTCAAATACCACTTCCTAACTGTATTCTACCTTAAAACCATTACCAGCATTGCAGCCCAACTACTACTAGGAGGTGATATCCACCCCAACCCTGGCCCAACATATAACACCCATACCACACCCAACCCCAACCTCCCATTTAAGCATAAACCCACTGATTTACTCATTCTAAACCTAAACATTCACAGTATCATAAATAAAATAGAACAGTTACATGGAATTATCCCTGTATACAACCCAGACATTATAGTGATTACAGAAACATGGCTTAAACCCCACATTAAAGATAACTCTACAACTCCACCTGGCTTCAACATATTAAGAGCTGATAGACCTCACAGAAAAGGTGGTGGCATTGCCCTTCTTTACAAATCCAAATTAAAAGTCCAGCTCCTTCAAAATGAAACCCCAGATTTCAACACTGCCGATACCCTATTCACCAAAATCCTACTAAACCAACACAAACAACTAAACCTACTCAGCATTTATATACCACCAGCAGACAACCTTAAGACACTAGAATCTATACTCCACTGGGCTTCCTACTCCTTGTCCCAAGAAACTTTACTCCTAGGTGATGTCAACATAGACTGGAACACTATACACTCACCCATAGCCACCAACCACATAAACCTACATAATTTCATACAACTCATACACTCACCCACAAGAATTTACAAAATCACCAAACGAGAATCCACCTTAGACTGGACCCTGATTAACCAGCCCAATATAGCCCACCTATCTGGAATACTACCCAACTCTCTCAGTGACCATAACCCAACCTTTCTCCTTTGGCACAAAATAAAATCTGCTAACACCCCCACTCTCTTACAAATCTGTTCCCAAAAAAACTTCTCCCCAGAACAATTCTCAGTAGCCCTAAAATCCTGTGACTGGGCTCCCATAAAAACCCTTCCCCTGGATAATGCAGTAGAATACTTTAATGCCAAATTCCTTGAGATTTTAAACCAACCAGCCCCACTAAAAACTATAAGCTTGAGAAGTAACCCTGCCCCCCCTGGTTAAACAAAGCCACAAAAATCTTACTCAAGACTAGAGACAAAGCTTGGATAACTTGGCAAAAATACAAAACTCCCGTAACTAGGCAAAGCTTTGCTGAGCTCAGAAATAAAGCAAAAAAGCAGGTTAGGTTGGACAAGAAACACTACTATATTTCCCTACAAAGTAAACATAACAACCCACAGAAATTATGGGCTGCAGTGAACG
The DNA here is from genome assembly GCF_019279795.1 of Protopterus annectens. Lineage (NCBI taxonomy): Eukaryota > Metazoa > Chordata > Ceratodontiformes > Protopteridae > Protopterus > Protopterus annectens. The sequence continues at coordinate 1,070,917,443 of NC_056732.1, forward strand.
ACATCCTCCAGCCTGGTAAAGCTACCACACCACCCCCAGATATCACAGGTACTGATCCACACATAGCCTCTAGTTTTAATAACTACTTTACCTCTTCAATACTGAACCTGGTAAGTGCAATATCACCCATGACCCAAAATCAACCCTTAAACTACCAGACTAACTCCACCCCTCCCACTTTTAACCCAGTTCCAACTACAACCATTCAAAATCTCTTAGCTAAACTCAAATCTACCACCCTAGCTGCTGACAGTCTCCCAGCTCAATATCTCCAAATTGCATCCAAGGCCATCGTCTACCCAGTCTCCCTACTCATTAACAGATCTATCTCCTTGCATTCCATTCCTTCATTATGGAAAACCTCATATATCATCCCTCTCCACAAAGGAGGTCCATCTACTGACCTCTCCAACTACCATCCCATTGCTATCCTATCACCCCTCTCAAAAATTCTAGAAAAATATATCCACCACCAAATCCTTACCCATCTGTTAACCAACAACCTTCTAACTAAAACCAAACATGGATTCAGACCTTCCCATAGCACCAACACTGCTCTAATTAACTTCTCCAATACCATAAACTCGCATAGGAACCAAGGGAAGCTGGTCTCTTCCACCTTCTTAGACCTATCCAAGCTATTTGATACAGTTTCCTATAGCAGACTTCTCACCTCTCTAGCAGAACTTAACCTTGATGACTCCACCCTAAAATGGTTTTACAGTTACCTAAACAACCGGTCACAATCTGTCAAATGGGGCAACTCCCTATCCCCCCAACTCCCTGTCACATGCAGTGCCCACAAGGTTCAATCCTTGGTCCCCTTCTTTTCAACATATTTACAAATAATCTCCACCTAGCTACCACTAAAGCCAACATCGTCCAGTATGCGGATGATACTACTCTAATCTGCTCAGCACCAAACATCCAATTACAACAAAGTAAAGCCAAGGAATCCTTCAATGAGGTAGAGAACTGGCTAAACAACTACCACCTAATACTACACCTCAAAAAAACACAGCTAATACTATTCCATCCAATCAATCACTCCTCCGCCACCTTTACCATCATGTCAACCAATGGCACCCTCATCACCCCAGTAACTGAGGCCAAACTCTTAGGCATCACTATTGATCAACAACTTAAATTCAACAAGCACGTACCCCAAACTATCTCTAAAGTCCATAAAAAACTTGGTTGCCTATATTTTTGCATACTATTCCTAACCCCCGAAACTAGAACAATAGCCAAAACTCATCTCTTATCAACACTACTATACGCCTCTCCAGTCCTCACCAACATTAAAACTAACCTGAACAAACTCTCCACATGCTACAATAAAATAGCTCAGTTCGCTGCTAATAATAGATCACATTCCCACCACTGCCAATCCCTAATTAAACTGCACAGGTTTGAATTTCCAAACCTCCTATGCTACCACCAACTGATCATAGCCCATCAAATTCTTTTTCATCCAGGGAAGAGCCGTGCCTTAGCTGACATACTAAACTTTCACAACCCCAAAAGGAAACTATGTTCATGTAACAAAAACCTGATTGAAATCAACCCATGCAATAACAGTGCTGGGGAGGCCCTATTCTCTTATGATGTTGCTTAAGTATGGAACACCCTCCCACCTGAACAAAGTCACACAAGCACCTTCAAGGGCCTTCTTAATTCACACCTCTATGCTAACCCTCTCTGCAACTGCAAAAAAACCCCCTTGAAGACTGACTACATATAAGTGACCCGCTGTATGCCTCCATTGCATTCACTATATATACTCACCTATGTACTTTTTTTTTGTAAATGTTGCAACTAGGGGTTCTACTCCTGAGTATCTTATTGCCTGAGTATCTTATTGTTTTACAAAATTGTTCTTGTACTTTGTTTCTCTTACCTTGTATACCAGTTTTTATTGTTATCTAAACCATGTATGTACTCTGTTAACTTCCTTGGAGCTTTCCTCCCCAGGACTCCACTGAAAATGGACACTGTGTGTCCAGCTGGATTTATCCTGGTAAAATAATGTTAAAATAAATAAAATAAACACCTCTAAGTCAGAATCCCTCCTAAAGGTAACAATATCATAGTGCCGTGGATCTCTGGTTGGCCAGGGATACCAGGCCACTAGGTCGGCAAGGAGCACCGCTTGTCACTGGGTTGGAGCGTAACAAAACCTGATTGAAGCTAGAAGTTTAATCTATAAGCACTTAATTCTTGAAAATTGAGGGGTCTAAAGGGCAGCGTTTACTATAAACAAATGGATTACTTTCAAAGATCTTACATGCATTTTTTTAATACTTTAAACATACAGTTAATCTAAATTATCGTCATATCTGATCCCAACTTCTTCCAAAGGTACACTATATGTTGGATCAAGATATTCCTTATATTCTCCTTGAAAATGGCCCATGCAGCATCCTTACTTTTCTCTAGGTTAATTTTATCCCACTGCTGTGATTAAAATGCCCTCTATTAAATTTGCATTTACCTAACTTATATCAAATCTCATCTTGATCACTCTACTAAATAAAAAGCTCAGAATAGTGAGTTTAAATTATATCATACAGGTTCATAGGTGTTTACCAGGCTAATGACCACAAGGGCCTTTTTAAGCCTAGCCATGCATCCTGAATCTCCGACAAGTTCTGGTACCCTTGATAAGTGTAAGCAGGGACTTGGGAGATGAACCATTTACATGTTTCCTGTGTCCATTAGAGACATAGGTGCCAAGCGGGGAATGAATTTCCTGTTCCCCATTCAATTGTCCAAGTTAGACTTGAGTTGGTTTAGGGAGGAACTCTGGTTCACATGGATGGGGAGCCTGTTCCAGAGATGGGGTAGTTTATAGGATACATACCTGTGTCTCCAGGAATGGCTGACACAGACAACAGACAAATGGCATCAGAGCCATGGACGAAAACGGAATGCCAAGAAATGCATAATAGTATCTTTCGGGAAGTCATCCACCCCTGGTATATATGGATAGATATGTGGTCTGATGTGACCAAATGTGGACTCATCTTCACATTTATAATTAATCCCTCATATTAATTAAGGTAAGGTCCAAAATGGCACTACCACACATGTTGAAATTTCACCAGCTGTGCAAAATTATACAAGTTTATCACAATAAATAATAATACTAATATGAAAAACAAAGCAGCATAATACATTTTCCAATTTATAGCTGGGTAATGAAAGTTTCCCAATATTATAGTGGGTTTTCTATCCAGCATTGACTATTATAATGGATTTTCTATCCAGTATTGACTTAAGATAATTTACAAAATGTTCTACCCTATGGCAAAGAAGAATAAAGCTGTCACTGCGTTCCAGATAACCAGTGTTTGACTAGTAGCACTGGATAGGGAGAGGATGGACTGAGCTGGCAATGCCAGCTTGTCAACCCTGGGGGGACAGGCTGCCCAGGTTCATTGCAATAGCAGCATTACATGCCTGGTGAGTTCAACTTTGCGTGCAGTACACCTCTTGGATGGGGAGGTGTGCATGCACCTCCCCATAGGCAATGCTTCTGATCTTGCAAGGCCTATTATCATGTCGAAAGCATTTAGGATACACTCCCTGGTAAGCAGTATGACAGCACCAGTGTCCTCAACCTTGGTGAAGAAGGAAAGGAGCTGGCAGCTGCTGGGGGGAGGAGATCAATAAAAAAGAATGTACAAAGTCATAATGACCTTCTACAGATAACCCACAACAACTCTGACAATGCAGCAAGGGTTTAAAGTTACTTAGAATGACACTTAGTATTTCAGTTTTGTCTGACTTTGTTTTCCATGAAAAGTACTTAAACTATGTCCCTCACGGACAGTGCAGCCTGTGAATACCTGATGTGCTCAAGCCTATACCATAACTGTAAAATTCCTTGGGGTAATGACACATCAATAACATTTTTTTAAAATTTGTGGCAAGCCTGACTAGGCTTAAAATGGCTCTTGGGCTGATAGTCTAGTAACCACGAACACAGAAAAGAAGCCTTTAACAATACTATACCACCTACTCTCTTCATTTGCAATAAATTACAACAAAAATACTTAATTCCAGTAAATTAATGCCCATACTATTCCATACATCAGTAATAATTACATCATCAATTTGCTGCTCTATAAGCAAAACTTCAAACTTTCTAACCTTGTTAGTCAAATGTGGGGCCTTCGCATAACAGCAGTTTATAAGACTGTGCAATGCGCTGAATCTTGACGTGTGAAACAAATGTATCTAGAACAAGCAAAAAGTACAGTTGTGTAAGTTAAACTTACAATCCAAAAAAGGTTGTGAATGCTATAGTACCAAAGGATTCCACCAAGTTGATGCACGAAGGAATTTATTTATACCACAATCACGTACTTTTCAATTTTCACAATATATGTATCACTGTTAGTAAATCGTTTGTAATTATTGCCATCAGTTTTAAAACTAAAATCTTTTCTTAACCACTCACTAGTGGTTGTGGTATTATTGTACACAGTACCTTTGAAAGCTGATGAAATTTTGGGTCTAGCCCCTTTGTCCATAAAAGTCCTTCCTCTCGATTGGTTTGTAGCTCCTTCATCTCCGAAAATACTTGGTGTTATTAAAGGATTAAATTCAGTTCCTTGTATCCTTTCTGGGTCGCTGGCGTCCTCCTGTTCGCCAATAAGCTCCCTCTTCCTTTTGTGTTGTTGGTTTTGTAACCCTTCGATTTCGTTCATATTAATGTTCGTCTTAGATGAAAGAAGATTTGTACATAAAGGAGTTAACAAGTTGACCAATTCGGTGAGCTGCCCAATCAGCTTTCTGGTCTGCCCTAATTCCTCTTGTCCTTCTGTAGTCATGCTAGTTCCGTTAAGGGAAACAACCTGGTGCGCCTCCACGGTACTCGCCTACCACACCACCAGTAAAATCAAAGCGTTAGCATTCAAAAACAAAAAACAATAATCCAAAAAAGGTTGTGAATGCTATAGTACCAAAGGATTCCACCAAGTTGATGCACGAAGGAATTTATTTATACCACAATCACGTACTTTTCAATTTTCACAATATATGTATCACTGTAAGTAAATCGTTTGTAATTATTGCCATCAGTTTTAAAACTAAAATCTTTTATTAACCACTCACTAGTGGTTGTGGTATTATTGTACACAGTACCTTTGAAAGCTGATGAAATTTTGGGTCTAGCAAGCCTGACTAGGCTTAAAATGGCTCTTGGGATGATAGTCTAGTAACCACGAACACAGAAAAGAAGCCTTTAACAATACTATACCACCTACTCTCTTCATTTGCAATAAATTACAAAAAAAAAATACTTAATTCCAGTAAATTAATGCCCATACTATTCTATACATCAGTAATAATTACATCAATTTGCTGCTCTATAAGCAAAACTTCAAACTTTCCAACCTTGTTATTCAAATGTGGGGCCTTCGCATAACAGCAGTTTATAAGACTGTGCAATGTGCTGAATCTTGACGTGTGAAACAAATGTATCTAGAACAAGCAAAAAGTACAGTTGTGTAAGTTAAACTTACCACAATAGTAGATGTTTGAATGATCACTGCTGCAATAGCCTTAGCTATATGAGCTATATGCAGCCTAGGATAGAATAGCCAGCCAGCTTCCAAAGCTTCTGGAACCTTGCACGCACCCAAACTGTCAAACAGCTTGAGATGAGCTGACTGAAAGAAAAAGTTTGGGCATGAAGCCCTTCAGAGCTTTCCTAACAGTAGAAAGAGGGAGGCTGAGCCCTGAAAGGACAATGCTAGGAACAACAAAAAAATAGATGTCCACACCCTGGCATAAAAAAACACAACAAAAAAATGAGGAGGAGGTAGTGGATACTGCAGCAGTGACTGTTCGAGTATCAACTGTTATGGCAAGTTCAACTTACACAACTGTATTACATTCTTCATACTGATTACTGCCTGCAACAGCCTTAGCTATATGGGTAGATTACCACATGTAACTATATTTGGGAGAAGAAGGGCCCAGGAGCCCCTGAAGAATGGTCCTAGCAAGTTTGATCTAGACCTCAAGAAGGAATCAAGCGTATAGTGCTTTGTAAAAGTGTGTACAGGGTACCAAGTAGTAGCTTTTAAAATACTTCTAGAATCCAACCCTTTCCAAAAAGCCATAGGTGAATCCACAGACCTGGTAGAGTGAGCCTTGACCTTGCCTGGAGTAGATTTGCCATGGTGAGTATAACAAAAGATAACAACCTTAGACATTTGGAAATAGTCTTACCTTCAAAAGAAATGAACTGATCTGAAGATCATAGTACCTCAGTTGTCTGTGAAAATCCAATGTTTGGAGTATCCTCTCTCCCTCATATTTAGGTAAAGGAAAGAAAACAGAGAGATGGATAGTTTCGGTTAAAGTAAAACCTAGATACCACTTTAGACATAAAAGAAGAATTACTTAGCAAAGAAACTATCACTATGGAAAATGAGACAGGTTGACTCTCCTTAAGAGCTTGCAACTCAGATACCCTTCATGCAGAAGTCACAGCAATCAATAAAACTGTTTTTTCATGTTAAGAACCTCAAGTCAGCCAGATCACTGTTTTGAATGGAGCAAGTTTTAGCTTCTCTAACACAAAATTAAAATCTCAAGGAAAGGAAACCTTTTGACTTGTAAGCTGCTTACGCAAAACCCCACCCCTTCAAGATTTTGACATAAGACTGCATTGAAAGAGGAGAATCCATGGACAGACATAATGAAATGGCTTGTACATGAACCTTGATAGAGGAATAAGGCCACAGGATAGTAATTCACACAAATATTATAAAACCAAAGAACAGCAGTCCTGAGTAAGTGCCGATTATGTTGTTGGCACCAATTAGAAAACCTTTTGCATTTGCTAACATACGATTTTCTATTAGCTAGCTTTCTTGCTTCCATTAATACCTGCTGCACTTCCTTAGAAAACAGGTGCCTAAAAGGAATTACGACCCCATCATCCAAGCAGTCAACTGAACATGACTGATGTTGGGGTGTATCAACCACTCCTGTTCTTGTGTGGGTAGATCCAGTCTGTGAGGAAGCTTGTGGCTATTGCCCCTGGCATTTCCAAGAGAGAGAACCTTGGTTGCCTGGGCCCAGAGGGAGTAACCACAATGATCTTGTGGAAATCCCTCTGAATCTTCAGATGTAGCCTGGATATTAGTGGAAAGGCACAAAGGAACGTTCCTCTCCTTGCATGGAGTCCTGGAACAGACTTTTGCCAGTTGACTGTTCAGAGAGGAGCCAAAGAGGTCTGCTTGAGGAACTCCCCAAAAATGGATAAAATCTTGGAACACTTGATCTAGTTTCCATTCATGAGGGTTTACCCTGGTCCTGGCTATGACAGAATGCAGAATGCAGGATGCCTGTAGAGTGAGACTGCGCTGTGAGGCTATATCCCAAAGCTAACATGGCTAGTCTGCAAAGGGGTTATGACCTAGTTCATCATTGCTTGGTGATGTACCACATGACTGTGGTGTTGTCTATAACTATATGAAGAGGCCCTGTGGACCAAAGATGGTTCAGAGAGCTGAGTGCCTTGATCATGGCAAGCATCTCCTTGATATTTATGTACTTGCATCTGTCCTTGGTGTCCCACACCCCTTGCACTTTTATCCCTCCTGAAACTGTTCCCAAAGCAAAGTCCAAACAGGCTGTGGTGACTGACTACATTGGAGCAAGAGGGAGAAAAGTAGACCTGCATTTAAGGATATCGGTTTGTCTCCACCAAAAAAAATTCTCTTCTGACAAATCCCAGTAATGGGATATAAAAACAAAGGGTTGTATGCAGGACCAAAGGAGATTTCAGATACTACTGTATCTTTCTCAAGTGGAGTCTTGACAGAGGTGTCATGAGGATCATAGATGCCATGAAACCCCAAATCCTGAGGTACTCCCTCGCAATGACCAAAGTCTGAGTGGAAAACCTTACAAATAGATCTAAGCAAAGATCATTTTTTTTTCTGTGGAAGAAAAGTTCTTTGAACTAAGATATCTAGTTGACATCCCTACAACACAATCCTGTAATGAGGTAGTCAAGAAAGACTTTTGAATGTTCTCTTGGAATCCCAGCTTGGGCAAGAAGTTTCACACCCCTAAGACAGAGATTCCTGGCAGTTTGAAAAAGACTCTGCAAAGATAAGCAAGTTGTTCTAATACTGAAAAAGTACAGTTGTGCAAGATCTTACCAAAACGGTATTGTCCTTCTCTTCACTTTTGCATTATTCATTACAATAAGATCTCCTAGCAAGGAGGGAAGCCACGGTGGTGCAGTGGTTAGCATTGCTGCCACACAGCAAGAGGTTCTCCAGTTGGAAGGTTGGGCTGGCAACTCGACACCATAAAACTCCACTGCCAATCATGAGTGGACAAGGAGATCCGCTGTGGCGACCCCTAACCAGGAAAAGCCGAAAGAAGAAGAAGAAGATCTCCTGGCAAGGGCAGCCCAATGTCTGGCCAGTATACCAAAGACCATTGGTTGCTTTAAGGTGCACCATATGTCACACGTATGCTCCTTGCGTGGCGTAGTGCATAAAAGTGATGTTTGGATGTACCATCCTCAGAACTGAGAGCCCCAGGAGGAACATCAGTCCAAGGAGAAAAGAGGGTAATCAGAACATCCAGAAGAGAAAGGAGGTTCCTATCAGATGACTGAAGATGCATTTTGTCGAATGTGTCTTGGTCAAACTTGAAATGTCGAAAAGGCAAAATAACGAAGTGGCATATAAGCGAATTCTTTCCTTGGGAAAGAAGTTGCTTGGCCGCTTCAGTCACTTTGCCATTTTCAGCACTGTAGTGAGATCTCGGAGTTGGTATATTTAAGTAGGGGGTGTGGGGGGGCATAGCCCTCCACGTCAGGGGTATGGGGGGCAAAGCCCCCCACTTTATACAATATTTTAATGTGTTTTTTTTTTTTGGGGGGGGGGGGGGGAGGACACTGATTTTTTTTCCCTGGGGAAAAAAATCGCTGTTTTGGTTGTTCGATGTTTTGTGAATTCGAACTTTTGAGCTCGATATAACAACGTTCGATTATTTGATCGTTCATTGTTACAATACAGACCCGAGAAAAGGACCAATAGGAGGAGGAGAGGGAGTGGATACTGCAATAGTGAAGAGAAGGACATCTACCGTTATGGTAAGATCTTACAACTGTATGCCCTTCCATTTCACTGTTGCAGTATTCATTACAATAGGGACAGCGCAAAAGCTCAGGAAGAAGAGAGGGGATGAGGAAGAATCAGCAACTCTCTAGGAACTCATGAAGGATGGCCCTCACAAAATTAGCTCTAGAAATTCCATCTAACTTGTGCTACTTGATAAATGTATGCACAGAAGTTAAGGTAGCTGCTTCAAGAATAGTTAATACCCAAACCTTTGAAAAAAGCACCAGAAAAAATCTGAGCTGTCTATGCACATCCAATGTATGGAGCACTGGCAGACTGTGGAGAAGGGAAAAAAGTGGGCAAATGAATGGACTGATTAAGGAACGATTCATTCACCACCTTAGGCATAAATGGAGGATTAGTACAAAAAGGACACCCTGTCCTTATGAAACACCAAAAAAGGAGGACAAGCTATAATGGCTTGAAGCTCAGCACCCATCTGGCAGAAGTACGGGCTAACAGAAGAAGCGTCTTCCAAGAGCAATATTGCAAGGAAGCTGAAGCTGCAGGCTCAAAGGGAGCCTGGGTCAATTTTTCTGAAAAAAATTAAGATCCCAGGGAGGAGGAACAGGCATTCTGGGAGGCCTAATATGTAAGACACCTTTAAGGAACTGCTTAGCTTCAAATCTAGAAGCTAAAAGAGGTGATAAAGGCAGACAAGTAGAAATAGCTGATAAGTGGGTCTTAACAAAAGAACAGAATAAGCCAACCCAGCATTGAGCAGTTCACACAGATAAGACAGAACCAAAGGAATATCCAAAAAAGTGGATCCAGGTTACTAGAAAGACACAAAACAGAAAATCTCTTCCATTTGGACAAATGCAATTCCCTCAAAGTGGGTTGCCTGGCCTCCTGCAGGACACTAAGCACGTCCGCAGAAAAAAAAGGTGCCTATGTGGAATCAAAATCCTATTACGCACAATGTCAGTTGAAGAGTGGACAGGTGGGGATGGATGAGAGATCCCTTGTCTTGTGTGAGTAGGTCCACCCTGTGAGGTAACGTCTGATGATTGCTCTTGGCTAAATGCAGAAGAGGAGGAAACTAATGCTGTCTTGGCCAAAAGAGAGTCCCCAACAAGATTTTGGGAGCATCCTGTTGTATTTTAAATAGGACTTTTGGAATGAGAGGAAGGGGAGGGGAAAGCAAAGATTGATCCCCTTCCAAGAAAAAGAGAGGGCATCCACCTTCCAAAACAGTGGACCTGGGACTATGGCACAAAACAGAAGTTGTCTGTTCACAGGGAAGGCAAAAAGATCCATTTAAGGAGCACCCACTGGTGGACAACGTCCAGAAACACATGCCTCTGAAGCATCCATTTGTGGGATTGAGTTATGGATCTGCTTACAGAGAGTCTGCCACAGTACTTTGACCTGAGGGAATGTAAACTGCCTGAAGTGTTACTTGATACTGGATAGCTAGTTCCCACACTAGGAGTGCCAACTGGCAAATAAGACATTGCCTCCCACCTTCCGGTTTGTTGACATACCACATCACTGCGGTATTGTCTGTAACACCCTGACCCTAATAGGTTCTGGGGAGAAGAGAGAATGAAAGGCCTGAAGAGCCAGCAGAGTATCTCTCATCTCCTTGATGATGATGTGGCCTTCCTGTTGATAAGGCGACCAGACTCCCTGCACCTTTAGGGAGCCAAACTGCTCCTCATCCCACATCTGAAGCATCTTTGAACAACTCCAGAGAAGGAAGTGGTGGGTGAAAAGGGGGCCCTGGATTGAAAGTCAACGGCTGAATCTACCACTGAAGTTTCCGCTTGAAACACACAAGAACAGAAAATAGAAGTTATGTTCTTACCATAACGTTCCATGTTAGTTGTCTTCTTCTCGCCTTCTTCTTGCTGGATGGGTTCGGAGCCGACCTCGGCTCCGACTCGGCCACTCTAAAAGCTCGAGAGTTGGTTCCACCGGCTCGAGGCTCCCCTTATATCCCACAATGCTAGGCGAGAGTTACCTCAGATCTCGTTTGTAAGCTAACCCCAGCTCATAATAGTAACAGAATAACTCTAAACAGAGTCCACCTCTAACAACAGGAAGAAAGAAGGGTGACCTACATCCTGATCCAGGAAATATGCACAACAGCATATGTCTAAGAAAGAGGTGGTAGAAAGAGAGGTCACGATCACAACTCCTCTAGGTCTGTCCAGGCCAGGGGGAAGGAGGGTGAAGAAGAAGGCGAGAAGAAGACAACTAACATGGAACGTTATGGTAAGAACATAACTTCTATATGTTAAGTTGTCTATCTCGCCTTCATTCTTGCTGGATGGGACCGCGTCCCTAGCACCTTGTCCCGGGTGGCCTAACGGAACAGACTCCTGAGAACAGTGGAACCAAAATTAGCTCTATGCCAAGAAGCTAAATCCAACTTATAATGAGAAATAAAAGTGTGAGGAGTAGCCCAGTAGCCGCTGCACAAATGGTGTCAATAGGCAGTCTGTCTTGGAAGGCTAAAGAAGTAGCCAAAGCTCTGGTGGAATGGGCTTTAGGTTTAATAGGCAATTTTTGTTGTCTAATTTCATATACCAGGGAAATCAAAGATGTTAGCCATCTGGATAATGATACCTTTGAAACTGAAAGTCCCTTTCTGCTTTCCGCATAGGAGACAAACAGCTGATCATATTTTCTGAATTGTTTTGTTCTATCCAAGTAGTACCTCAATTGACGATGAACATCCAGGCAGTGTAATTTTTGTTCAGACCTATTGGAATACTCTGGAAAAAAAGACAGGAGGTCAATGCTTTGGTTTAGATTTGATGTCGAGACCACCTTAGGCAAAAAGGACGGGTTAGTTCGTAAGGATACTCTGTCCTTATGAAACAAAAGATAAGGAGGACGACAACTGAGTGCTTGAAGCTCTGAAACTCTTCTAGCTGATGTAATAGCTACCAGAAAAAGAGTTTTCCAAGATAACAATTTCAAGGAACAAGAAGCTGCAGGTTCGAAAGGGGAAAGAATCAAAGAAGCAAGAACTAAATTTAGGTCCCAAGGAGAAGGAGGATTTCTTACAGGAGGTCTGAGAAGAAAAACTCCTTTCAAAAAGGCTTTGCAAAGTTTGTGGGACATTAGGGCAGATTCAGAAATACCCACATGGAAGTTAGAAATAGCTGCCAATTGAACCTTAAGTGTAGATGGAGATGAACCTGCATGGAAGAGTTCAGCTAGAAAATCAAGGACTAGTTGGATGGAAGCGGTGAAAGGATCTATGTCCTTTCCTTGTGCCCAATATGAGAAGCGTTTCCACTTACTCAAATAAATCTTTCGAGTGGAAGATTTATGGGAAGCTATCAATATATCTCTAACAGAGTGAGATAATTGAGGAAGCCTGGCTACGGTTGGAACTGGAGGAACCAAGCAGTGAGGTTCAGAGAGAGGAGGGAGCGATGAAACTGACCCGACTGATGGATCAAAAGATCTGAAACTAGGTCCAGATTCCACGGTCGCTCCAAGAGAAAACGATGTAGAAAGGGGAACCACACTTGTCGAGGCCAGTAAGGAGCAATGAGGATCAAGGATGCCTTCTGAGCGATAGCTTTCTGAATTACTTGAGAGATCAGTGGGAAAGGAGGGAATGCATACAGAAGTCCCCGGGGCCAAACTTGGACTAGAGCGTCTCTGCTGGGTTGGCCTGGTAAAGGGAATAGAGTGAAATATTCTCTGCACTTGCTGTTTTGGGGAGTAGCAAAAAGATCGCAGCAAGGCTGACCCCACTTGAGAAAAATTTCTCTCACTACAGAGTCTTTCAGAGACCACTCGTGAGGCATGAGAATAGCTCTGCTCAACTTGTCCATAATATGATTGGACTTCCGGGATGTGCGTTGCTATCAGAAAACGCTGAGAAGAAATCGCCCATTGCCACAGTCTGAGTGCTTCTCGACACGGGGGTATGATCTGGTTCCGCCTTGTTTGTTGATGTACCACACTACAGACATATTGTCTGTCTGGATTGCAATTGTTCCCAAGGGAAGAGAGTCTTGAAGGGCTTGCAACGCTAAAAGCACTGCTCTCATCTCCAGAACATTTATGTGCAAGTGGCATTCGTTTGGTTGCCATGTGCCCTGGACTGTCCTGCCCTGATAATGCCCCCACCCGATCAGGAGGCATCCGTTGTCAGTGTAGCAACCGGAGGAGGTGGAACAAAGGGTCTTCCCGACAGGAGCTGGGGAAGACATCCACCACATGAGATGCTTTTGCACGCCTGCGTGATCACAATGGTGTGAGACATTGGAAGTTCCTGGTATGACCATTGAGTAAAAAGCATCCACTGAAGGATCCGCATGTGGTATCTGGCTAATGGAAGGAGAGGTATGGCGCTGCCATGATTCCCAACACCTTTAGAACTAACCTGGCTTTGATTCTGTTGTTGTTGAGAAGGAGTGATACCAATTTGTGAATGTCTGATATCCTTTGGTGTGTTAGCCTTGCAGACATGTTTATAGTATCTAGATTTGCCTATGTAGGTAATAGTACGCCAAGGCGAGAAAACAGACTTTTCGCAATTTATTGAAATACCCAGTTTTGACAAACGCGAAAAGTATAATCTCTGGCCATCAGAAGGAGATGCTTGGTGGGAGCTGTGAGGAGCCAGTCGTCCAAATATGGAAACACCTGGAATCCTTGTCGCCTCAGGTGAGAAGCTACCACTGCCATGCATTTGGTAAACACCGGGGCAGTGGTGAGACCAAAGGGCAGGGCCCTGAACTGAAAATGACTGGTTCCCAGCCTGAAGCGGAGGAATCTTCTGGAGCGTCTGTTCATTTTTATGTGATAGTACGCATCCCGAAGGTCTATAGAGCACATCCAGTTTCCTTTGCCCAAAAGGGGCAGGATGGATTGCAGCGTGACCATCCGAAATCTTGTTTTCTTGACTGATTTGTTCAAGACACTGAGATCCAATATCAGTCTCCAGTCCCCTGTTTTCTTGAACTAAAAGAACCTTGAGTAGATTCCGGATCCTTGTTGGTCTGCTGGCACTGGCTGAATTGCTCTTTTGCAAGCAGTTTTGAAATTTCCAAAGCTGCTAGATCCCTTTGAGCGGGTGGAACATCTGGAAGGGATTTTTGACTGATTTGGAAAGCGAAGAAAGGGGATAGAATAGCCTTCGGAAATGATGGACTGTACCCATTTGTCTTGAGTCAGGGATAGCCAGGCTTCTGGGTACAGTGACAATCTTCCCGACTGCCTCCGAAGATGGGCAGTCGGGCAACACCTCAGGGATGCTGAAAGGGCTTGTCAGGAAGGTTTCCGATTGCCCTGGTTCTGCGGACCCCTGCCCCTAGGGCGACGCCTACCATTGTTATTCCCACCTCGCCTTTGGCAGGAAAAGCGACTCTGTGCGTCAGGCTTAAGTCCCTTGAGATTGTTTACGGAACCACATCTTTCCACCCTTCTGGCCTTTGGGGTAAGGCCTGGAAGGAGTCGAAACGGACTCCGACGGCAGAAAGGGTCTTGCCATCAGTCTCGCACCTAGTCAGGGTTTCTTTCACTTGTGGACCAAAGAGATGATCCATCAAAAGGGGAGCTTGTGAAAGACGTCTTGAAAGGGTCCGCAAAATTGCATAGCCGCATCCAGGCGTGCCTACGTAAGGCCACACCTGTCCCTGCGGCTCTGCTCGCTCCATCAGCCGCGTAAGAAAGGAGGCGCATGGAGGAGTTGGATATGGAATTAAGGGTAGCCAGCTGCGTGTTCATCTTGTCTTGGAAACCCGCAGCTGTAGGATCCTTTAACATTTCACTCGCTTCCTTGATCAAGTCCCTTTGAAGACGAGTGAAATGGCACAGATAGTTCAGCGAATGCATGGTAAATGTCGCTGAGGAGAACATCCGCTTCCCGTACCTATCCATGGACCTAGATTCCTTGTTAGGTGGATGGACAGGTACTGAAGGATCAGCCAGTTCCTTCTTTGTGGCAGCAGCTACCACCATAGCATCCACAGAAACTCCTTTTGTTAAAATTGCTTGTCTGCTGGAGCTGTGATGAACTTAGAGGGTCTCCTGGGAGTGGGGTCCACTGAATCAGGAGCCGTCCATGCCTTCTTAGCAACCACCTGCATGAGGGGGTCAAGGAGGGACACCCAGGAGGTGGAAGGACGAGAGCCAAACGCCTCAAGATACACAGATTCGTCCTCCGAAGGGTTGAGGGCTGGCCAATTTCCCCTCTGTTTCAGGATCTCCAGAATGTCTGCAAAAGAGACATCTTCAGAAGGGGAACGGGGGGAACCCTCAGAATCATCCAAATCTGTGTCTGACGTGATGGACTCAGGTGAGTCAATGTGTTTCCTCTTACACTTCCTCTTCCGAGGGGGCTCTTCTGCCAAATCAGGAGAGGCCTCGGAAGAGGATGAAATCCCCACAGGGGGCTCCTGAGGAGCTGGCTCTCTGCGGTCCGGGATGAGGGAGTGAGTCGACTTACCCTGAGGCAGCATAGAGGGAGGGGCGGACGGAGCCGACTGTGGAGTAGAGCCAGGCTCTAACACACTCCGCATGACCTCAAATGCCCCCCTGTCAGGCAGAGCCAGAGGTCCCCGCTCCGAGGAGCTAAGAACCCCCCTCGGCACCGACAGTGATGGCTCCGAGGCCGATGTCGGAGCCGAACTCACCAGCGCCGAAGCCCCGAGAGGGAGAGGGGGGTCGGACAAGGGTCCGATGCCACTCACCCCCTCGGAGCCGACGAGGGAAGTCCGGCGCCGAGATTGTTCCAAAGAAGAAAACGGAGCCGAAGACAATTGTATCGGCTCCGACGTAATCACAGTCTCGGTTCCGACGCGACCCGGCTCCGAACTCAAGAGAGTCGAAGGAGGAAAATGTTGATGGACCGGGGCAGGCATCGACTGATGAGTCGGGCTCTGAAGCATCTGGGCTAGTGCCTCGGACTTAAGTAGTCGACTCACTACCCTCTGAAGGTCATGATCCGACAGCCTCGATGATCTAGAGGAGTGAGACCTTTGGCTCCGTTCAGACAGCAGGGGAGATCCTGGAGCCGAATGAACGGAGCCAAGAGATGGTGACCTGGACCTCTTCCTAGTTGTCGGCTCCGAAGGTCTGGTCGGAGCCGACACGGAACTCAATAACCTCGGCTCCGCCGGAGCCGGGAGCCACAGAAACTGTGGACTGAGACTTATCGGCTCCAGCCGGAGCCGATAAAGGCAAAGGTTGAGAAACCTGAGGTCTCGGCTCAGAAGCCGGAGCCGAAGACCTAGATGCCTTAAAGGGCTTCCCTGTTGAAACAGACAGGGAATCCTCTGGCTTCAGTAAGCCTCTAAGAATTAATTTATTTTTCTTTCCTGCAGGACCCTGGGGCTGAAGCCATGGCACACAGCACAGGAGTCCTGCAGGTGCAAAGGCCCCAGACAATAGACACAAGAAGTGTGAGCGTCTGTCAGAGACATTTTCTGACAGCACGCATCACACTTCTTGAATCCGGAGACCTTTGCTTCTTTAGACATTTTTGTCTGACAGGTGTACACAAACACGCACACAACCACACAAGTTATACCCTGTCAGGTAAACACAATAAAATTAGTAGTAATACTAATAATTTAAAACTACAATAAACACACACACTCCACTAGGGGAGGGAAGGCCTAGGCCCAAGGGAAGAACCAAAGGTTCTTGGGGAAAGAAACGGAAAATATTTAGGGTAGGGAATAAAGTTTTGTAACCTACACTAACTAAGTAAGAATATTAACTTAAAGGGGTTTTAAAGACTAATTTTTACAAGAAAAATAGTACTCACCAGGAACCGGTAGAAACAACCAACCTCGAAGCTGTAGCGGCAAACGAGATCTGAGGTAACTCTCGCCTAGCATTGTGGGATATAAGGGGAGCCTCGAGCCGGTGGAACCAACTCTCGAGCTTTTAGAGTGGCCGAGTCGGAGCCGAGGTCGGCTCCGAACCCATCCAGCAAGAATGAAGGCGAGATAGACAACTTAACATCTACACATTCAAGGAGATGAGAATGCTGAAGCCAAACTGACTTTAGAAACCACTGAAGTTTTCTCATGTGGAGTTTGGCAAAAAGGGGAGCATAGAAATGGTGGAAGCCATGAACCCCAAAGCTCTCAAAACTTCTCTGGCTGTTACTGAAGCCACATGAAGAAGGGACTGAAAAAAAAGAAATGAGAATTAGGGCTTTGGGAGGAGGCAGGGATGTCAGCATAGGAACAGTGTGGATCCTGAACACAGAAAGACATGATCCTGAGAATGAGTCAGAAAGGACTTTTTGACATTTATAGTGAACCTTGGGTTCTGCAGAAGGGAGACAGCTAAATGAAGCTTTTGCAACAAAGTCACTGGAGAGGATGCCTGAAACAGGAGGTTGTTCAAGTGGGGAAAGACTTGGATCCTCCTTAATCTGCAAAAAGCAATCACAGGAGCAAAGTATTTGGTGAATACCCTTGGGGCAGTAGAAAGGCCAAGTATAAAGCAGAGAACTGAAAATGCCAAGAAGCAACAGAGAAATGTAAAAACTTCCTGATAAGAGGATGAATCTGGATATGAAGATAAGCATCCTTGAGGTCCACAGACACCACATATGCCTGAGGAAGTAGAAGAGGGAAGAAAGTCTAAAGGGACAACTTTCAAAAAGAGGGGACCTTCAGAAAAGTGTTTAGATGAGAGAAGTCCAGAATAGGTCTCCTAGTACCCTCTTTCCTTGGCACCAAAATCATTCTGGAGTAAACCCTTTCCCCCTTTGTGAAACTGGAGCTTCCTGAATAGTTCCCAGAGTCATGCGATCTTGAAGCACCCCTGCAAAGAATGGCAACTGCTCCTGAGTGGGATGAGGAATGTCCATAAAAGGGGGGAAGAGATTTCCAGACCATGAAATAACCAAGGCAGACAATGGACAGAACCCAGGAATCCTGAGTAATCTTTAACCAGACAGGAAGAGAAAGAGAAAGATGAAGAGAAATATGAATGTGGCTGAGAAAAACAGGACAGTCAGCACCTGGTTTGTAAGGAAAAGGAGACTTTTGTGACAACAGTTTTGGTAGCTTTAGCAGGGGGAGCCCACTTCCCACCCTTCTTACTCTTGGGGGGGAAGGCAAGACTGCCTACCAACAAAGGCTGGCTTACAGAGGTAATTTCTCTGAAATTTACGCACAGGAGAAACAAAAACATGTTTAAGTTCCTGCAAGGCCTTGCTCTTATCCTGAAGGGACTTAAATCAGTTGCAGCTTCACCAAACAAGTGTTAGTTGTCCAGCTATGCATCCACTAACTTAGCCTTACTATTATCAGGCAAATGTTGAAGCCGAAGCCAGGAATATCACCTCATCACAGAACTAAAGGCAGCAGCCCTAGAAGAAGCATCTGCTGCATAACTACACTTAATGGAATGCCGAACCACCTGGAATGAAGTCTAACAAGGAAAGAGCAGAAGTCTTCCCTTTAGAGTCTTGGAGATCAGAAATTACTTCACAGGCCTGGGAAAGAAAAGCCAAAATGTATCTGGATATACGGGTCTGATAACTGAAAGCCCTAAAAGCTACAGTAACAAAGGTATAAGCCTTCTTATCTATCCTTTCCATAGTTCTGTCTTTATTGGAAGGAAGTTTCTTAGTAGAAGGCAGCAAGGAAGATGGCTTGTCAGATGCCACAGAAGGGTAAGCAGGACACCTACATAGAAATTTACAGTCCTCAGGCATCCTATAAAACCAATCAGGTTTCTTGGAGGCAGGTCACTGGGAATCAGGAGCCTTAGATGCAGTAGAAAAAGCAGCCAAAACAGGAGGAATAGCAGAAGGTATAGGAGAATCCATTTGCTGGAGCTCATAATACCTCTTTTGTACCTCAGAAACCTGGGCACAATCCCATTAAAAAAAAACTCCAATCTGGAAATTGTGTCCTCAAAAGAAATTTACTGGAAAGGAATGTCAGAACTAGAAGACTCTTCTTCCTCAGAACGATAGTCTAAAGGAGAGGGAATCTGAGATGTATAAGCAAGGGATTCCTTGTCCGAATCTACCTCCTTCTCAGAGGAATCCTGTTCCCTGGGTCTTTTAAGAGGAGTGGAGGATCAAGGGGGAGCTGGAACAGACTCCATGAGGAGGACTCACAGCCAAAGCATTAAACAACCCTGGAGTGAAATTCTGCTATTGACTCTGCAGGTCCTTTGCAGCTGGAGAAATATGCTTAGTCTTTTGCTTTTTCTTTAAGGGGACTTCAGCCTTATAAAACTTAGAAGGCTCCAACCCTGGACAGCATTCAGTAATAGTAGTCAGAACTTCCTCCTTGATCAAAATCTGAGGGGCACCCTTAGGACTATCAGAAATAAGCTGCAGTTGCCCCTGAACATCTGAAGTGGACATCTGGATAGCCTCAGAGGACATGCAAAGGCTGTATCCACACTGGCATTAGAATGGTTGCGGCAGAAGAATCCAATGGTAAAGCCGGGTGAACATTCAGGCTATCACTAACTTCAGATGAGATGTCTGGAGGAGGCTGCACTGCAGGAGAATCAGACCGAGACTTCTTGGCAGCTGTCCCTCGGAGCGGGAAGTTCCTTCCATCATGTCTTTAGCTAAAAGCTTAAGATGTTGATTCTCTAAATACAATGCCAAGGAAGAAAGCAGACTATGGACAGTCTTGGGAACAAAGGCCTGACAAACTGAACAGGACTTATGATTGTGGGAAGTACCAAGACAAAATAAGCACTGCTTGTGACAGTTTTTTTAGAGAATCTGTATCCCACAATGGCATTTACCCTTCTTGGATGACATGAAATCCCACAAGCATCAATACAAAAGAAAAAGAGAAGATCAAAAAAACCCAACAGGGCACTTATCTGAAATGGCTTGGTGAACCAGCAATGGAACAGGCATTCAGACCAATGAACAGATGGTGATTGGACTAACAGAAGAGTAGCTCTGAGGAAGGTACATATGGATGTCACCTTTATGCCCTACACCATGGGAGGAGCATGTGTGTGACATACGGCGCACCTTAGAGCAACCTAAAGGCTTTGGTATACTGGCCAGACATCGTACTGCCCTTGGTAGGGTATCCCCATTGCAATGGACACTGCAACAGTGAAATGGAAGGACATATGTGGATACCCTGTAGCCTAAAATGAGCTACAACTGGAGCTAGACACTTTGTGAATACACTTAGGGGAAGTGGATAGTCCAAAGGGTGAGGCAGAAAACTGATAATCTGAAGCAGACACAAAATCCTTATGAAACACCTGAAGTCTGGATGAATAGGGATCTGATAAGCATCTTTTAAGTCTAATGTTAGCAGAAAATTGAAAGAGGAGATAAGTTGTGAGGTGACAACATTTGGAATTTGAGTACTTTCAAACAAGTTTACGAACGAAAGATCCAGAACTGGTCTCCAAACATTTTCTTTCACTGGCATTAGGAACATCCATGAATAAAACCCCTTCCCCTCCTGGGAAGGAGGACTGGTTCTATCACTCCTTTGGACAGCATGTGATGAAGAACAGGCAGAAACAAAGTCTAAGCTGAAGGATGAGGAATGACACCCTGGGAAGGAGAATTTCCTCCCACTGCCATCTGTAACCCTGATTAATGATTTTCAGAACCAGTTTGTCTGAAACTATGTGCTGCCTAAGAGAAACATGGAGATTCAGACCTTCTGGAAGAGAAAAGGGGCAAAGGTGGGAGGGGTCACAAGGATTCCAGAAAAGTCATTCAGACTTGGACTGTCCTTGGTTTTGGGAAGTTTAAAACTTCTTTCTGAAACCCCCTTGTTACTTCTTCAACTTCTCTTTACTTGAATCATGTTACGACTGTTTATTCGTTTTTTTTTTTTTTTTTTTTTGACAAAACTGAAGGATGAAACAGAAAACCCATTGGGCAATTCAGAAAACGAAGGCTGAAAAATCTTAAAAATTCCCTGGCTCAGCTTGCACCTTTCATCATACTTTTTGATCGCCTCTGTGGCAGAGGTGAACAGTAAATCTCTATCCAAGGGAGAATTTAAAATACTTTTACATCATCTGGGAGGTTATGAGAATGCAGAGAAGCAAACCTCCTTAAAATAGTAGCAGTGGCAAAAGCACTGGAGGAAGTACCAACAGATACATACACACACTGTAAACAATGAGTAGTGAGTGACCTGTGCTACAGATGAAACTAAATTATTTAAAGCAATTTTTTCTTCATAAGAAGAAACTTTAAATAAAACATTCCTCATACTTTCACAATACAGCAGAACAAACTATCATATGAGGCTAGCAATTTAAAATTCTGAAAAACAATGTTGCAGAAGTATATTAATGTTCCCATACCAGAGGGATTTGGGATGAAAAATGAGTGGTCTGAGGTAGAACACATGGCTACAGAAAAGTCACTCATCTGTGGCTGAGGCAAATTACTAGCCTGCTGTGGTGGCAAACGCTGTTGCCTTGCCTTTTTTTTTTTTTTTGTGGCTGGAAGAAGCCAGACTGTGGGACTGATAATCTGTTCCAAGGTCAAGCTGAAAATGGCGGGTTTTTCTTGGGGAAGGCGAGGAGCAAATGCCGGTAAAACGCAGTCCAGAAAAGTTACTTTTTTGACAGAAAAAAAAAAAACGGAAAGAACTTTCAAACACTGTGGCTGTCCCACAATAGGGAATTAAAACAAAATATCCTTAGAAAATATGCTATCAGCTAGTTTACGCTACTTTTAAACTGAGAGAAAAATCGAGTGCTCCATTTGAAAGTGCATTACAGTCTCTAGACAGTCCATTAAAACACAGCACTCCTAGCTTTAATATAACTTTCCCAAAGAGGAAAGTAATTAAACATCAGTAAATATAAAAAAAGAAAGTTTTTCCCCCAAAAGGAATTTATAGCAAACAAAAACACAAGCTGATCATCGATCCTAGAAAGCCTCAGAGGAGTATACTTTTTGACAGCGGTAAAGATATGAAAGGCTTTGTATCAAAACTTGTCTTTTACTCAGCTATCTCAAGCTGTTTGACAGTTTGGGTGCACAGAAGGTGCCCTGAATCTTTGGAAACTGGACAGTTATTATATGCTTGGCAGGATATAACCCATACAGCTAAGGCTACTGCAACAGTAATCAATATGCAGAACATCTTAAGCTTTGTCACTACAAACACCCTATCCTGTGGCCATTACAAACAGGGACCCCAGATTTCTTGAATAGAATGAACAGTAACATTTCAAAGGGAGCTCTCCTTGCTTACCACTCCATTAGAGACCCAAATGTCCTAAACATCCTGTTTCTCCACCAATACTAGAACCAGGGACTTAAATCTTCACCATCAGATAAATAAACAGAGTGGAGGGTCAGGTGTATAACCCAGTGCCTTTCAAACATCTGGAATAAACCCCTGGTATAAATTTGCACTGCATGTTCAGCAGTGTGACTATCTTCCTTTAAGTATAACCTAGATGTCTGGATGGGACCTGCAAATTTATTCTGGGATTGATCATTACTGCCCTCCTGCAGAAAGGAGGTGCAGCCTAAGGGAGGGTACTGGCAAGCCTTTTACGGTGATATGGCTCAGTGGACTTGGAATACCTATGACTCTCTAAAACACTCTCGCTTCCCACTTTGTGCATATTTTCTTGCTTTCATAAAACTTAAACAAACAAAAAAAGTCTTGTCAGTGTTAAGTCACAAATCTCACCAATGTATGTCTTAAGCTGTTTCAGCTAGCTTTGTGGCATAAAGCATTAAAGCCCTGAACGCAACCCAGGTGACCAGGGTTTGATTAGTGGCCCTGGCACTGGACATACAAAGTGGGATGAACAGGAAAGGAGGAGGAGCTTGCTCACTCTTCTCAGTGGGGCGGGTGTGGGCACCTAGCTTCAGGAACATATCAGAGGCAAGACTTCCTCCAGATGAGATGAGGAAAGCGGCCTGCAGTGCTTTCTCAGTGTGCAGGGGAAAGTGAAGGGGATAATTATGTAGTCTTATATCCCTCGTAGAAGTGACAGCTCCAAACACTCCCAAATGCATGCCCAACTCCAGAAATGCTGTAAGCTGAGTATGCACAGTAGGGATAGGGTTAAAAAAGTAAAATTACCATTTTTTGCATGGATTTTAGCCATGCTTTTCTCTCCACCCTTTGCTCCCAAGGAAAAAAAGCACTATAAAGCTATTTCTTACCAAGGAGGAATGAATGGATCAGAACTAAATGGTCAAAAAAAATAGAGGGGAAAGTGTGTCTTGGTTGTCTTGCATCATTTCCAAATTGAGTTAGCATATACAATCAGTAAGTCCACTTCACTTCGATCTACATAACTTGCAAACCAGTCCAACTTGCTAATACACCTCAAGATATATAATACACACACACACACACACACACACACACACACAAAAACTAATGGTCCAGGCCTTAGACTTTCTGTGATACTCCAATGCTGTCAATATTCTTACTATAGGCTCAACCATCTGTGGCCATCTGATGTTCTTTCAGTATTTCAACTTCAGTCAATATAGTATTTCTTCCTTAAGTCTGTATTTTCCTTTCACAGCTCATCAAAGCATCAGCATACAAATTCATGGCCTACCATCTTCAGTGCGCACACACACACACCCCCACCTAACCCTTGGCAGCTTCTGCAATACACTGTACAAACTGTGTTGCTAACACACAGACTCACTACAAAATGTACTTCTGACATCTGTCTAGAGAGCCCCTACTGCTTTTCCTTGATACATTCATTTGCTTACTCAGGCCACTGCTTGTTACTCACCAACTTGGATAGCTCCCTACTAACTTGCTTTCCTTCTTTTGTTTTTTTTTCCCCCTAGATGAGTCATGTAAAGCATTCTTCCATTCATTTATCAAGACAGATACCTCACCTCTTTATGGCTTAAAATATTTAACTTGTTATAAAGTACTAGTTGAAGTTAACCAAAGGAGTGACCAAAACACACTGTTTCTCTAGATCAGCATCACTACAAGTTGCACATTTTTCAAGCATCACGTCATGTTCAAATGATACATATCCTCACCTACAATACTGATGCTTAATTTAACAATCAAACTTATGACTTACCAGTTAAATGATCATATTCATATCTATGGAGAATAGTGGAGGAAGCCAACAATGTCAGGCTGGAGAAGAAACTGCAGAAGGTTCAGTCATACCGGGGGCTGCAGAGAACAGTTTATGAAAATGAGACAGATATACAAGGTTGGAAGAGGGGTGATGTTAGGGGAAAAAGGACTTGGGCTGCAAAGATAGGAGAAAACAGCATGTGTAATGAGGAAGAGAGATTAGACAGGTACAGAATGGATAAAGTATTGCTAAAAGTGAAGAAAGCAAATAGCCGTAGAAGGCTCAGGTACCCTGTTAACAGAATGAGGGAATACTGTATGAGGCGGGAGAAACGAAGGTACATGATATGTCCAACTGCTAGCACAGCAGTTTAATCACCAATGGAGCATTAAGTGTTGCTTCAATGCTATTTTTTTTGTCTTTTTTTGAAATTTTGATGTGGAAATACAGACTTGTGGAGACGAGAAGACTATTCCCTTGCTTAGTTATTTCATTAGAGAAGGCACCCTTCACTGTAATGTATTTCTGCATATAGAATTTGCACTAAACACTTAAATTCACATCATAGGTTATGGAGAGAACAGACCATTATATTTACAGATTGTAAAATTGGGATTATTTTGGTCTTTAAAAAATATTATGAGCTATTTTCAGCTGAAGCAGTGAGATGCTGATTAAACTCTGGCCAGGAGAGCTTATGAAATGTAATATAGTGACAGAAGGAGCCAAGGAGACTGGTGGCAACTGTGACAAAGTACAGTTTTGTACCTACCATAAATGTAGATGTCCGATAGATATGCAACTGCAGTCATAACATATGGGTTGTCCTGCCTCAGGCAGCCCTCGGTCGGCCGAATTCCAAAGTCTGGGTCCGGCGTCGGCTGGTGTCACCTCTTCTCCGACGTCACAACGGCTGGAGTATAAAGGCATCGGCCGACGCCATCTTCTTCAGTGTTTCTTGCCCCAGATGCCAGGTGCCCTCCTAGGAAGGCTAAATTTGGTAAATGGATAAAATAATCCCAAACATGCACAACAGTAATAAACAGATACACCATAGAAGATACCCCCAGCTGAAGGGAAGAGGGGTAGGGACCCATAAAAAAAGGATACAGAGGGGTAGGAGGGTGGGAAAATCTGACTGCAGTTGCATATCTATCGGACATCTACATTTATGGTAGGTACAAAACTGTACTATGTCCTTCAAGAATGCAACTGCAGTCATAACATATGGGTTGAGTACCATAGCCAAGCTGAGGGTGGATGGAACTACGATAAGGATGGTTTAGCTAAAATCCCCTGCAGGACTGCCGAAGCAAAGCCTGCTCGGGATCTGGAGTATAAGGGCAGGTTGTAGTGCTTGGTAAATGTATGCACGGAGCTCCATGTAGCAGCTTCTAAAATGTCTTTTGTTGCCACTCCTCTTAGGAAAGCTGTGGAAGTGGCTATAGCTCCGATGCAATGTGGCCTAATATTGGCTGGCACACCTTTTCCATGGAAAGAATAGCAAAATCTGATGCAATGTCCAATCCATTTTGAAATTGTTTGCTTGGAGATTGCTTTTCCTTGTACTCCAGCAGCATAGGCTACAAACAGCTGGTCAGACCTTCTGGTGGCCTTAGTTCTGTCCAAGTAGTAGCGTAATTGTCTGTGTATGTCCAAAGTATGCAGTAGTTTTTCCCCCTTATTTTGAGGATTGGGGAAGAATGCAGGTAGATGAATAGCTTGATTTAGAGACACCCTGGAAATTACTTTTGGCATGAATGTAGGATTGGTTCTTAGAGAGACTCTGTCTTGATGAAAAATGAGGAAGGGGGGCACTGCCATTAGTGCCTGTATCTCCGAAACTCTTCTTGCAGAGGTGATTGCCAATAAGAAGGCCATCTTCCATGACAGAAATTGCATTTCTGAGGTTGCTGCTGGCTCAAATGGAGGAAGAGTTAGTTTTTCCAACACGTAGTTGAGGTCCCATGCAGGTACTGGCTGTTTTCTGGGAGGTTTGATATTCTTTATCCCTCTTAGAAACTGTCTTTGCAGAGGATGCGGAAACACTGGAGGGTCACAGTTGTATTTTGCTGAGATTGCTGAGGCATGAATCTTTATTGAGGAGTATGAGAGTCCAGTATGAAATAGTTCTGCCAAGTATTCTAATATTTGAGGTATACTCAGTAATGCTGTGTCCTGACCCCTGTTGGCATTCCAGACACTGAATCTCTTCCATTTGGCTGAATAGGTTTTTCTGGTGGAAGGTCTGCGTGCTTTCAGCAAGATCTCTTGAACAGATTTGGAAAGAGAGTTTGGTGCTGAAGTCATGGTAGCCTCCAGGCTGTCAGATGCAAAGTTTTCAGGTCTTGATGTACAGTCCTGTAATTGTGTTGAGTTAGGAGCAGGGGCCATAGGGTCGGAGGCCATAGTTTGGTCCGAGTTATGGTCAATAGCAATGGGTACCAGTGTTGCCTCGGCCAGTCTGGGGCTATCAAGATGCCTGTTGGTTGTTCTGCTTTGATCTTCAGTATCACCTTGGTCAGCAGAGGCAGGGGAGGGAATGCATAAATTTTTAGAGAATTCCAGCTGAAGGAGAGAGCATCCGTTTTCCAAGCTAGAGGGTGGTGAGTCCTTGTGCAGAACTTTTCCAGGTGATGATTTAAGTGGGAAGCAAAAAGATCTACGTCCGGTCTTCCCCATGTCCTTGCCAGTTGAGAGAAAATGTGAGGGTGCAGCATCCATTCGTGTGGATCCATGAAATTTCTGCTCAGATTGTCCGCCAGTACATTGTCCTTGCCTGGTACAAACTGGGATTGTAAATGCATCCTCAGGCTCAGGGATTTTTCCCAGAGAAGCATTGTTAGTCTGCAGAGGGGGTAAGAATGAGTGCCTCCCTACTTGTTTATGTACCATATGACAGTAGTGTTGTCTGTCCTTATTAGCAAATGTCCATGTTTTAGTGTTTTTTCGAAAGTCTCGATGGCATGTATCACTGCCAACATCTCCTTTTGGTTTATGTGCAGATGTCTTTCCTTTGGCGTCCAAAGACCTTGAATGCATCTGCCCTCCATGTGCGCCCCCCATCCATGGTCTGAGGCATCTTTGTTATCATTTGGTCTGCTTGAGGTCTGTTGAAAGGCATGCCTTCGTTTAGTTGACTGGCTTGAGCCCACCATAGAAATTCCTTCTGCAGACATGGAATAAGTGGGATTATGTCCTCTAGGCTGTTGTTGTGTTGAGACCATAAGTTTTTTAAATACCATTGCAGCTTTCTCATATGAAGTCTTGCCAAAGGTATCAGAATGATGCAAGATGCCATGAAACCCAGGGCCTGCAGGATTTGCCTTACAGTCAGCTGGGAAAGCTTTGCTAGGCCTTTGAAGTACTCTGGTAAATGCTGCTGTTTTTCCTCTGTGAGGTAGGCCATTTGTTTTTCCGTGTCCAGTTTGGCTCCTAGGAATATAATTTGTTGGGATGGTAGTAAGTTTGACTTCTGAATGCTGACTGTGTATCCCAAGGCCTGCAGTAGATGCATGACATAGTCCAAATTCCCTTTTAAGGTTTGTTTGTTGTCTGCTTGTATGAGGCAGTCGTCCAAGTAGGGGTATATTTGAATCCCCTGCAGTCTGTAGTGTGCCACTACTGATGCCAGGCATTTCGTTAACACTCTGGGCGCAGTAGATAAGCCAAACGGCAATGCTGAGAATTGATAATGCTCTGTCCCTGCAAGAAATCTGAGGTATCTTCTGCAGCTTTGTCTGATTGGGACATGCAGGTATGCCTCCTTGAGGTCCAGAGTGACCAGCCAAGACCCCTTGCCCAACATGGGAAGAAGTTGCTGCAACGTCAGCATTTTGAACTTTGGCACAATGAGGAAAGTGTTTAGAGTTGACAAGTCCAGTATGGGTCTCCATTTGTTTTCTTTTCTTGGAACAAGGAACAGTCTTGAATAAAATCCCTGGCCTTGTTCCTGAGGAGGAACCCTTTCTATCGCTTTTATACTTAATAGCTTGGAAAGTTGAGTGAGTGCCTCTGCCCTTTGATGATGTGGCAGGTTTGGCATGCCTTGTTTTACTGGTAATGTGTGGAAGTGGAATCTGTAACCTTTGTCTATCAAATCCAGAATCCAATTGTCCTTGGTTAAGATATGCCAGTTTTGTGAGAATAAGGCTAATTTTCCGCCCAAAGGTGCTTCTCTTTGAACCTTTGTAGGCGGTACGAAAGTCAAGTCATTGTGATTGTCCTTGTGGTGCAGCTGAATTGTCTGCACCACTTCTTTGATTTGGAGGTTGCCATTGGCGTCCCCTGTAAGATCCTCGGTATTGCCCTCTACCTCAGGCACGTCTGCTTTTTCCCCTTTGAAACTTGTCAGAGCCGGGGAAGGACCAGTTCTTGGAGGGCCAGTTTCTGCTGAATCTGGGTGGCTGAACCTGAAGGAAATCCTTGACTGTATGTACTGACTTTGCTTTTTCCTCTATGGATTTCAATACATCTTGTGCAGTAGCACCAAAAGCTTTGTTTTTCCAAAGGTGCATCCAGTAACTTTACTTTAACATGGTCAGGCAAAGACTGATCCTTCAACCAAGCATGTCTACGTATTACAGCCCCAGTCATAGCTGCCCTACATGAAGCTTCCAATGCATCATAACCACACTGCAGAAAATGGTTATTAACCTGCTGAGTGTTATGAATATGATCCTGCAGTGCCTTTTTATCAATAGGCTCAGGAGAGGCTAACTTTTTCTGTAAATCATCCAGGAGAAAATCTTGGTACTGAAACATGTGAAAAAGGCAGTTAAGGGACCTCATGGCTAGGGTAGAAGAGGTATATACTTTTTTACCCAATCTCTCCAGGGACCTCGCTTCTCTGTCAGCTGGCAGTGGGTTTTTGGCAGAGGAGGAAGCCACTCCCTTGGGGCCCTGTGAAATAGTTTCTAAGTCCACAGAGTGAGCCTTAAAAAGGTGCTTGTGAGTGTCAGGGACCCTGTAATATCTGTCCGGCTTGACAGGAGCAGGAGGAAGAGAATCAGGGTTGGCACTGGAGTCAGAGAAAACATCATCCAAAACATCCATAACTGGAGGGATAGCCAAGGGTCTGTGCTGGGGAAGCTTGAGGAAAGTACGAAGCCTTTTCCTGGAGTCAGAGAATTCCTGTCCCTGCCATTGAAAATGTTCCCTCATGGAATGCAGGACTTCACCAAAAGAGAAATCCTCTGGAGGGGAGGCAGAAGGAACTGATTCCTCAGCATCAGAGTCCTCGTAGGCCTGGAAGGGTTCTTCTTGGGTATCAGAATGCTCAGAATCCCCAGAGGCTTCATCCGAGGAGAGGTCGTCCGCCTGCTCAGTTCTAGGCCTTTTTTCTGCAGGTGGCTGAGAACCCCTGTCCGGATGAGGCTGAGACCCCCTGATAAGGGAAATAAGATCTGCAGCCAGAGACATGATCTGCTTATCAGATGAAGGGGCATGGGCAGGTTTAGGATGGGCCTTGGCCTGACTGGCAGCCTTAGCACGTGCAAAGGCCTTGATGGACATGGAAACAGGAGGCCTAGCAGCCCCACGTGCAGGCGTTACCTTGTCCATAGGAATGGTGTCGGGTAGATCCAGAACTTCGGTTTCCGGAGGAAAATCCACAACCAGCACCGGAGAGATCTCCAAGACCGAAGGTCGTGTTAACGCTGTGTCGTCGGCCTGGAGCGGTTGATTTACCACTTCCGAGGGGACCGGAGCGCTAGCAGAGGATTTAGGAGTAGCATCGGTAGTGGACGCGGGCCGAGGATGTCGGTCCCGGTCCTTGCGTTTTTTAGCAGATTGGGTTGTCGGTTGATCCGACGGCATGATATACGCAAAGGATTCACCGAAAAAGTCCTCGGCGAATTATGCCCGGCCCCTGAGAGTGCGCTTATTAAAGCAAGCACAGGCAGCACAGGCCGAGACGTCGTGGTCTGGGCCCAGGCAGGGAAGGCAGAGAGAATGGAAGTCCTTATGAGGTATTTGTTTACCACAAGACAAACAATTATTAACTTTCTCAATTTGTTCTGACATCGGCTGAGGCAAGAATAAATGTTCCCCAATGGGGTACTTAGCTTTTAGATGACTTTGGTACTGAAAACACAAGAGCTGACCGACCGGCACTTGCGAACTGCTTCTGCTTCGGGCACCGCGTGGCAAGAAAGACTGAAGAAGATGGCGTCGGCCGATGCCTTTATACTCCAGCCGTTGTGACGTCGGAGAAGAGGCGACACCAGCTGACGCCGGACCCAGACTTTGGAATTTGGCCGACCGAGGGCTGCCTGAGGCAGGACAACCCATATGTTATGACTGCAGTTGCATTCTTGAAGGACATCCCTCCACTTGACAAATAATCAAGGAGCCTCAATCCTCACCACTGGTAACAGTGGGGGATGTTCACTGAGAGGATGACAAGTACACACAGTATTTCCAGATGCAGCTCTCTGCATCAAGTGAAATCACCCTTAAGAGCACAGAGACCACAGTCAGTCTGGAGCTGGTTTCTCCCGCTTTCCCCAGACTCCCAATAAGACATTCTACTTGCACATTTATAGAATTGAGATCTCAGCTGCCTTTGCATTGCTGACACCATTACAGTGTTGCAATGTCATATCATATGCATGCAACCCTAGATTTCACTGTAATAACTTAGGATTTTGCTGGCTGACTCCCTGCAGCCATAGATCCCCCTCAGACTCCTCCTGCCTTCTATTGCAAATACTTAACACCGGGGCCCCTCTGTCATGGTAACGTTTCATCACGTTAACATGGTACAGTTTGTGCCCCTGCCTCCTGCTTAGCAGGTCTAACATGTAGTTAACATCACTTGAATGTTCCCTCTGAAGCTGCCTGCAGCTTGTCTGACAGGCATGAGAACCATAACCTGCTGCCCCACACCATACTCTCTGGCTTGAGCATTCCTGCCATATCAGACCTTTTTCTGCTGTTAGGCTTCTGCCAGGTTCTCCTGGGCCAAGCCCATGAGTTCCCTGAGCCTTCTAGTGAGGGTTAGGATATATGCCACAACAGACTCCTTGTGGGATTCTCACTCACCCTCCCACTATTCACAAATCAAATCTAGAGGTCCCCTCAACCAATGGCCATACAGCAACTCAAAGAGTGAAAAACCTGTGGATTCCCAGGGCACCTCTCTGTAAGCAAACAGATGGGACAAATATTTGTCCCACTCCCTCTTAAACTAGTCTGCAAATGTCCATAGCATGGTCTTCGGTGTAGAGTTTAACCTCTCCACCAGACCATTAGTCTGGGGATGGTAAGGGTGGTCTTTAGGTGCTTCATCCCACAGTTTGTCTCCACAGATAAACCATCAGGTCTGACATGAAATTGGCACCTCTGTCAGTCAGAATTTCTTTTGGGAAACCTACCCTGCTGAAATCTCTAACAAGGCATTTGCCACCTTTTCTGCCTCAATGGAGGACAGAACCACCACTTCAGGGTACCTGGTAGCAAAATCTACTACCACTAGGCTATACTTCTTTCCTGTAGAACTTGGGTTACTCAGAGGCCCCATAATATCCATAGCTACCATCTGAAATGGCTCCACAATCACAGGCAAAGGCATCAAAGAAGCTCTGACCTTGTCTCCTGTCTTGCCTACTTTTTGGCACTGCTCACAGGTCCTGCAGTATCCTGTTCCATCCACGGAAATCCCAGGCCAATAAAAATTCTGCATAATGCGTCTCCTGGTATGCTTTATACCCATATGACCTGCAAAGGGAATGCTATGGACTACGGTTAGAAGTGCCAGACGGTACGCCCTGGGCACTACCAACTGCTGTATTCTTTCACCCTCTAGCCCTCCTTCAAGGGTCCACTCTCTATACAGTAACCCTTTGACCCGGTATAAAGTTCCCCTTTGTTGTGAGAACAGGTACCTCCCTGGTTACCTCCCTCAAGCCATGTAGTGTAGGGTCTGAGAGCTGAGCCTGTCTCAACTCTTTGTAACCCTTTTCCAGCACACCTGCCACAGAAAGTATGGTATCATCTGAAAGCAGTGCCTCACTGTCAGCCTGGGTACTACAACTCACCTCTGCCATTGCAGTCACTATGTCCAAGGGAACATCAGTACCCATCAGCAGCTGTGGCTCACTTTCAGTCTCACTGCTACAGAGTAGCTCACTCTCTGAAGTAACCACCTCACCAGTCCTGGCTTAAAGTGTGCGGTCTGTCTGGGTCCCCCCCAGGCTAACAGACCAACACGCCCGTCTCCAAGCCTGACTGTGTGTCACTGCATGCACACAAACAAGGTACTGCATTATCAAAATCATTCCATATCAGGACATCTGCAGGGATATCCTCAAACACACTTACTTGCTTGCTTCCTTTCCCACCCTCCCAGTCAAGGTGAACCCTAGCCAAAGGTATTTGGAATGGGACCCTCATAAAGCTCTGCCTGAAGTACACTGCCCAAGCAAATAGTGCTTCTCTAACTATTGCAGGCTTCACAATGGTTAGGTCAGAGGCTGTCTCTCTCTTAGCAGTGGCCCGTTTCCCGTTTACTAAGACAGGATATAACCTCTTGTGGTAGTTTGGTACCCTTGTTGTCTCCAGACAACTTACTGCTGGCGTTCTGTCATTCCTACTTGCTGACTCCCCCACCTTGCCTCCATGGACATCTATATGCTACAAGGCCCCATTGGTTACATTTAAAACATTTAAACCCTTGATCCTGGCTGTGTATCTGAACTAGTGGCTTCCCCTGTTACTAACAGACTCTGTTGGGGTCGTTTAGGCTACCCATCATGGCTTCCCTTACACCCATGTGCAGCACTGGTTATCCCTTTCCTGTGTAGTGATGCCCTGCTTGCTAGGTATAGGTCTCCTTTTTTCCCCAACTCATCTGCGGTGTTGCATTCTCTATCTGCCAACCAGATTCTCATATCCTCAGGCGAAGTGCTAAGGGCTTGTTCCCTCACCAAAAGTCTGCCAGCCCTTCAAAACTGGTGACCGGACAACCCACTCGCCTACTATGAAAATAAGTGTTTAACTCAGCAACATAAGCAGACACACACACACCTGCCTTGTGCCTGTGCTCACAAAACTCTTTTTTCTATAAGCTTTAGGTGTTAACTTATAACACTCTAACAACTTTTAAATGTATTATAAATTGTATTATAATTTAAGAAATCAGTATCACACAATTTAGAAACAGCAGTTACAGCTTTACCATCGAGTAAGGGGGTTAGGAACCATACCCAGAGCCCTTGGTCAACATTACACTATTTATATACCCTTTCAAACATATGAATAAAACTATCGAAATCATCACCCTCTCTAAATTGCAGAAAAAATTTGCTGAACTTTATTGCTTCTGGGATTCAGTTATTTCCTTACCCATTACCCTCCATGAATGACCCTGGCAAAGAGTCAGCATCTCTTTTTCATGTTGCCTCTGCCTCTCATTTTCTTCAGCCTCCAAATGTTATCAGTCTCTCATTTTCTTCAGCCTTCAAATGCTGCAGTCTCTCTACTGATTATATTTCCAAACATTTGGCTTCCAGTTCAAGTATCTAACTCCAGATGGATTTTAAGTCCTCTGAGGAAATATTGAACTGTCCATTTTCTGAGAGTTGTACATCCCTAAAGGCCAGTCTGGTTGTCCTCCTGGTTGTTGGTCTGTGATGTAGCTGTGGTTAAGGATGCAATAATTTCCACTTTAGTCAGGTTGGCATGCACAAGTCCTTTGGCTTGGCACACCTCTGCCAACTGGTTCCTTGTTGCCATAATCCTCTGCTGCCATCTTGCCTGCTCTCCCTGACTAACTAAGCTAACAAAAAATAAATAAAACTATTGTGATATGAAACTCTAAATGTCTACCATGTGGCTGTTTGACAGTACAAACACCTTCTTTAGTGACCACTGCTTACAGGCTACAGGAGTTCAATTATCCACACCACTGAATCCCAATATGTGATGTGGTGATCCCACCACTGCCAACCAAATGTGATAACTCTCCACTGGACCAGTAATCAAGAAGCCTCAATCCTCACCAATGGCAACAGTGGTGGATGTTCACAGAGTAGATGACAAGTATACACACAGTATTTCCAGATGCAGCTCTCTGCATCAAGTGCAATTTCTCTTAAGTGCATACAGAGACCACAGTCAGTCCCTGCCCAAGTATCTGACACACACCCACACTCAGATTTATGATACACACACACACACACACACACACACACACACACACACACACACACACATGAAAGGCTGGCACAGGTTTACTAGCTATGTCCCCTTTTGCCCAGACTATAAGGTAGTTTTCACTGCCACCAAAACCCTTTTGCCAGCTACCTTACGGCCCTTTAAAAATGGTGCCCAATCTTACTGTGTAGTATTAATATAAATGGTATACCAATAGCAAGGCTGTTAACAGTGGCCCACACAGTGTCATGAAATAAACATGCAAGCACTCTCAAAACTTAAATACCTCTACAAAAATCAGCCACAATCATCATCATCATCTTTTGGCTTTTCCCGTTAGGGGTCGTCACAGTGGATCATCTCTTTCCATTTCTTCCTATCCTCTGCATCTTGCTCTGTCACACCAACCCGCCTGCATGTCCTCTCTCACCACGTCCATAAACCTTATCTTAGGCCTTCCTCTTTTCCTCTTACCTGGCAGCTCCATCCTTAGCATCTTTTTCCCAATATACCCATCATCCCTCCTCAGCACATGTCCAAACCAATGCAATCTCGTCTCTCTTGCTTTGTCTCCAAACTGTCCAACATGAGCTGACCCTCTAATATACTGATTCCTAATCCTATCCATCCTAGTCACACCGAGTGCAAATCTTAACATCTTTAACTCTGCCACATCCAGCTCTGACTCCTGCCTTTTTGTCAATGCCACTGTCTCCAACCCATATGTCTTGTAGACCTTCCCTTTCACTCTTACTGGTACCCGTCTGTCACAAATCACTCCTGACACTCTTCTCCACCCATTCCACCCTGCCTGTACTCTTGTCTTCACCGCTCTTCCACATATACCATTACTCTGAACTGTTGATCCCAAGTACTTAAACTCGTCCACCTTTACCAACACTACTCCCTGCAGCCTCACCATTCCTCTACCCTCCCTCTCATTTACACACATATATTCTGTCTTAGCCCTGTGGACCTTCATTCCTCTGCTCTCTAGAGCATATCTCCACCTCTCCAGAGTCTCCTCAACCTGATTCCTACTCTCACTATACATCACAATGTCATCTGCAAACATCATAGTCCACGGGGCCTCCTGCCTGATCTCATCTGTCAACCTGTCCATCACCACTGCAAATAAGAAAGGACTCAGAGCTGATCCTTGATGTAATCTCACCTCCACCTTAAACAAATCTGTCACTCCCACTGCAGTCCTCACCACTGTCACACTACCCTCGTACATATCCTGTACCACTCTTAAATACTTCTCTGCCACTTCCGACTTCCTCATACAATGCCACAACTCTTCTCTAGGCACACTGTCATAAAATCAGCCACAATGAAAGGTTTAAATATATTTAATAATAAAAGAACAAGACAAAACTAAATATATATTCACAGTGACATCAGAGTTCAGAACCATAGGAAATATTTAAAACAACATTGCAGTACAGGCTCACACAAATAAAGAAAAACATCTAAACTAAGCTTTACTATACTCTTGACTGAATCTAAGATAATTATACTATTTCCTAGAAAATTACCTCATTAAAGCAAAGCAGATGTGTGGTGAATGGGTCTTCTTGTTGTCAAGTCCAAAACAGAATACAGAATGCTCTGTCTCACTAAGAGACTTCTCAAATTAATATCTAAAATATTACTGCTGGGACAGCTTGCAGAATGACATTGTTTTTGATCATCTGACTTCCGGTTCCCAGTTCAAACTCCCCATTGCTGTCAGCTAGCAGCATTAAGCATCTACCTGTAAAAATATACAGCCAAGGTCTTTTCCACAGATCTTTGGCAGATGCTGGAAGTCATAAAACAATTGCATTTCTTCATGCTTCAAAAGTAGCAATTAATTTACTCCAAGGACAATACAGAAAGCTTCTTAGTAGAGACTTTGTGTCTCTAGCTACATTGAAAACTTGAGAGATTGCCTCTTTATTGCATAGCCTACAAAGTAATTTAATTTCTGATATGTTTCTAAAGTTTCTAGACTGAGGTTAACCCTCCAGTTTTCTCTGTTAAGCATATACATTTAAACAGTTATAATAGTGCAGGTACATTTCTGTTTTCTTCCAGTAGGGCACACTGTGGTTACATTTCAAACACAGCACTTAGCAAATACCTTTTCAACTCACACGTTTGTACAAGCAGTTTGATATGCACATCACATATAGTTCTAACACATTTGTAACACAACCATCTTGTACAAATCATTTCAATATTCACCGACATATAATTATTTACAAAATTTCAACTAGCTGAGCTGGCAGTATCTCCTTTCATTAAAGCAACTGTGATTGAGAGTGTACAATGCTGGGTAAGAGAGTGGTAGCTAGGATGCTTGCTCTATACAACAGGCTAGGCAGCAGGCCTGATATTGCAGTTGCATGCTGTTCAACATTACTGACAAATACTTTTGCTCTATATTACAAACCAAGATTTTGAATGGTTTTGATGAAAGCATTCTGTTATGTTGGTTAACTTCCCTTCATCATCAATGGTGATATGTACATAAGGGCTCAACAGTATTACAAGTTTCCATCTGGCAGTTTACCCATGCAGGTCCCACCAACCTATAACGTGAGGAGAGTACTATGACGCTTGAGTTTTGAAAGAGAGAAGAACACAGCAGAATGTGATGAAGCCAAAGTTTTAGGTCTACTGTGAGCTGAAAAAAGCCGTCACATATCCAGCATTTATGTAAAGGATTTTAGCATTCAGATTTAGGTCTGATGTTTCAATCCAGGTTTGGATGTCTGTGAAACTGTTTTGAAGTTGGTCTGTTTTCCTGTTGTGAGCTAGGAAAACAAAGCAATGCTAAGTCATCTGTGTACTGCATTAGTGTGGCTTGAATGCAATGTGCACGCATAGTTACAAACATGATGAAGAGTAGTGGACCTAAGTAATATGCCCACATCAAGGAGTCATGAATCTGATTGTGCTCATTCCGTTTTAGTCTTGAGTGCAGCAGATGAGCATTTTTGAACCAGTCAGTAGGCTGCTTACTGAGGCCATACTGTTCAAGATGCTAGCAAGTGGGGTGTAACTGACTATGTCAAATGCCTTTGACAGTTTCAGGAAGATGAAGCCAGCAAAACTGCTGGAAATGAGGTGTGTATACAAAGTTAGTGTATTATAAGAGGGCAGACTCTCTGGCCAAAAGTCATGCTGATCCATACCTCTCAACCATACCGAATACCTCGGTATTTACTGGTTTGGTTTTGAGGTAAAATAATGAGGTGCCACGAATTCCTGAGTGGCCCGCTTAATTTCCGAATTTCCCAGTCATTTGAATTTCTCTCTTTTTTTTTTTTTTGCATTATCAGAGATACCACTTTAAATTTTTGGCCGATGTCACCACACATCACCAGCCTATAGGGGCGTGCATGATGACACCAGCTACTGCCTGTTGGACTCGGGAATATAACAGCAACAGCGGGAAGTGTTGCAGAGCCCTGCAACTTCCAAGTAAAAATTGCATTATTACTTATGAGACACAGCTCAATGCAAGTAAATTCTTTCTGTGTGCAAGATACTGTTGTGACAGTTTTGCATTATTACCAGCCAGGATACTGTGTGCACCATGATCGCACTGGACACTCTAGTTCAACCTGCCTTTCTTTCTTGCAGAACTGACTAGTCCACACAGATACTGTTGTGCTGGTATTTTTTTTACTTGACACTGTGTGCGCACTTGAGATACTGTTGTGCCCGATTTTTTTACCTGACGCTCTAATCCAGCATTCAACCGTTGCTCAAAATGTGGCTTGTGCCCGCATTTTTTTTTTACTTGCTTATACATTAGTGTTTATCACTGAGGTACAGTATTTGTTGTTTCTGCATTTAGAGTGTTTTACTCAGTGTTTGCTGCTGCATTTAGATTGTGTTTTACTAGATAATATGTGCACCGGGCTGACCAGGCCTTTCTAATTCAGCCTGCTCACTCACTGCAAGTTCATTCTTTCTGTGTGAAGATGCCTGTATTTGTGTGCTGGGTCAAATGTGAAGTGTGTGAGTGTAACAAACTGCTGTATTCTACTTATTTGCTTAACAAACTACTGGTTCAATTTACAATGTGTATTTTTGTGTTTTGTCTGCTTAATGGACTTTAAAAAAAAAAAACCTACTCTACGAGATGAGGCTGTGTATATTATTTTACCTGCTTAATGGACCAATCTACAAGCTGTATTTTTGTGTGTTTATTTTATTTGCTTAACAGACTACTCTACAAGCTGGGACTTTGCGTGTGTTATTTTATCTGCTTAACGGACTTTAATGAACTACGGAAGTCCGTTCAATCTACAAGCTGCCTGTATTTGTGTGCTTGGCCAAATGTGAAGTGTGTGAGTATAACAAACTGCTGTATTCTACTTATCTGCTTAATAAATTACTGGTTCAATCTACAACTTGTACTTTTATGTTTTATCTGCTTAACGGACTTTAAAAACTACTCTACAAGCTGGGGCTGTGTGATATGTTTAATGGACCAATCTACAAGTTGTACTTTTATGCGTTTATTTTACCTGTTTAACGGACTACTCTACAAGCTGGGCCTGCGTGTGTTATTTTATCTGCTTAACAAACAATCTACAAGCTGTATTTTTATGTGCTGCTCCAAATGTGAAGTGTTTATTTTACCTGCTTAACAAACTTCAAGGACTACTGAAGTCCATTCAGTCTACAAGGTGTGTGTATAATGCTCCTGTTAACTACACCTGCTGGTTAGGGTTCTCAGGCTCAAACCCTGTACCTTGGGTACAAGGAGCAAGAGCCTGAATTCCCTACACATACCACCACTTATGTTCAATGTTTGGATCTTTGGTCTGTTCTTCTTACAATTTGTGGTTTTCTAGCAAATTAGTGAGAACTGAATTCACTAAATAATTCCAGGCATTTAAGTTTCAGTCGTCTTATCTTTCAGGAAACCCATGGTAATTTGGTAACACAAAACATTTTATTCTAGCAACCTTCCAAGATTATACAAACAATGTTTAAAATGTGTCCCTGGTTATTGGGTTTTGTCCCCCACGATAAATTTTGGCTTTTTCCAGAGAGAGATAGTTGAGTGAGTAGATTTTACAAGAAGCTGAGAGCTTCAGGGGAAGAGAAATGTAGTGCTGCTTATTTTATAAAAGACAACTGTATTTTTGTTTTATAAAGTTCAAAGTTTGATATACATTCAAATGTCTATTAAATAAAACACTATTCTCTTTACATTTTGTGTTTACTATTTTGTCTGTTCTTCAATTTGTTTGAATGACAATATCCCACAATTCCACCGGAGTAGGTGGAGTTACATAATTATATATGCAAATGTTATGTTAATTACTGTCCAGATTTGTACCTGTTTTTAATGGGCCTTTGTCCACATTTTTGATGTTTGCAGCTTAAGAGGTAAGTGCTGATCACTAGACGTAATCCTGCTGGCTTCTAGTAAGGCCATGAGTAGAGTCACATACAAAGCTCAAGGTTCTTTGGTAATTGAGTGCAGTAAGACACAGATCTTCAGTCAGACAGATCGACAAAAACTCCTCCCTTGGCTAGGGGACATAACAGATACTTTCTAAATGGATAAGCAAGCATCCAGTATAGACAAATTTACCAGTATGGAGACAGATAAGGCAATGGAAGTGGATGACACTTTCCACAGGTAGGTTTGTCAACTGCCACAAAGCCAGATTTTTTTCTTAGTTAATTGCTTCCTAATTAGAATGCCAATACAGGAAGAAGATAAAATGAAGCAATAGCTGTACATTTGATTACTGGAATACTTCTACCTATAACTGATGTATTTTTCAGACAGTACAGTAATGACCAGTAAAAGCAGTGACAATTTGTTCAGAGATGGAACTACATAATGTGGTAGGCTGCATGGTGCTGTGTGTAACAGCTTGGAGACATGGGTACAGAAACAACGGAAGGTATGGAATTTTGAGGCTAATGGGAATTAAAATGCTTTCTAATACTGACAGGGTTACTGTGTATGGCCCTGCTTGATATGGGAGGTGAGCACTCAAGTTGTTGAAAAGGGTGGCAATTTTTTTGTGTGTGTGTCTATTTAAAGATGCATAAGGCTGGGTATTTTACAGCCCCTGTGTTCTTATGTAACAGTACTTTTGCTATACTTCTGGTTCTGTCAGGTGGTACATTGTCAGGATTTTGCTCTGTCAATACATTTTCCAGATACGAGATCTCTCAGACAAGAGAGACTACATCTAGAGTGATCCAAGGAAGGATTTTGGCTCTAGTATTTTTTTTATTTATACACATGCAACAGTACTGATTATTTTTTTAAGAAAAATGTCACTGAAACCTTCAACCACAGTATCTAACCTTAGAAATTATAGAAGAGTCCAGTTTACCTCCTTAAGTGAATGATTAAATTGGGGAAGGTCATGGACACACACAAAACAGAATTGTTTTTTTTTTTTTTTTTTTTGTGCAGAACTGCATTGCAAACAGGAAGCAGTTGTCACTTTCAGAACTGGACAGGATATAGTACAATTGTGTAAAAACCTTATTATTGCAGATATTTCTAATGTGGTCACTGCTGCAGTCATAACTTGTAGAGATTTATGCTGCAGGCTGAGTCTGATGTATGGCTTGACTTTAGAAATGAGAGCCTTTTGCCATGGTCAGGCTGCTATCTTAACTCATGTGTCTCTGAATACTTGGTATAGGCAGAGGCCACACGTCACCTTTAGTTCTTGCTGTGTCAAGTATTCACTTCAATGGACTGCATCACAGTCCAGTGTTGGTTCAGGCCTATGAGTTCAGAGCATAGAGAAGTACACCACTGGAAACCCAACTTTTCTTACTTACATGTCACATTGAGATGTTGGGTCTGCATTCTCCTGTAAAAGCCAGCCCCTGCCTTGTCAGCACCCAATTCCTCCCAAGAGCTTTCATGTCTGGCAACAGTGCAGCATGAATTTTCAACCAAAAATGGAAGAGGGGTGGTACACCCAAAAGGATAAAGAATGGGACACCCACGAACTTTCAAGATCATCAGATTCCTTTAGGTCCAAGAATGGATGTTTCACTGGAGGCACTCAGTCAGACCACTTGGTCCTGATGTGTGCTCTGGATTTAGTCCGTTATCAAACAGGGAGATAAACAGTATAACCTCAACATGAAAAAAAGAAATACAAGATCAGAACTACAGCATTATAATACATTTCTCTTCAAGCAGCTTGACACAAGAAGATACACTTTTCATTCAGAGCTCTTCTGTAGTTACTGCTATGAAAAATAAACAAGCCTGCAAAAGACATTGAAGTGCTGCAGTATCTTTCAAAGTTCATTCATAATTTATCCAAGAATATTGTGTGACTAGAGAAATTGTCAGAATACGTTACAACGCAGTACTGGAAAGCAGAAGAAAACAGCTTTATATTAATTATGTCGCTGGTCATCAAGACTGCCTACATTCAACTTTTTGACCAGAACAGGCTCACTATATTATCAACTGATATAAGTGCAAATGTTACAAGAAAAGTACAGTTTTGTACCTACCACAAATGTAGATGTTAAACACTGCTGCAGTCATCACACTTGGGTTATCCTGCCATCAGGCAGTCTCGCAGTCGGCCAGAGTTCCAAAGTCTTGGTCCGGCGTTGGTTGCTGTCGCCTCCTCCCTGACGTCAGTGCAACAGGGGTATATAAGATGCAGCCGATGCCATTTTCTTCAGTTTTGCTTGCCCCAGTTGTCAGGTGCCCCCAAATAGGTAGGCAATTCAAATTGCTAATAAAAAATACAAAAGAAAAGCAAACAACCATTT
The DNA here is from genome assembly GCF_019279795.1 of Protopterus annectens. NCBI lineage: Eukaryota > Metazoa > Chordata > Ceratodontiformes > Protopteridae > Protopterus > Protopterus annectens. Next base: position 1,070,959,544 of record NC_056732.1, read on the forward strand.
TTAGTTACCAGCAAATACTCCCCATAGGTAATAAAGGGTAGATGCCCTAGGTAAGTACCAGAAAATAAGAGGGGAAGGAGGGAGGGTAATCTGGACTGCAGCAGTGTTTACACTCTAACATCTACATTTATGGTTGGTACAAAACTGTACTATGTTCATCATGTTACACTGCTGCAGTCATCACACTTGGGTGGAATCCCAAAGCTGAGGTAGGGAGGCTGGATCTATAAAGCATTAGGGGTAGCTATAATGTCCTGCAGTACAGCAGTGGTGAAGTCAGCTCTGGATTTAGAGTATAAAGGCAAATGGTAATGTTTGGTGAAGGTATGCACAGAACTCCATGTTGCTGCTTCCAAAATATCCTTGGTAGGTACTCCTCTGAGGTAGGCAGTTGAAGAGGCTGTTGCCCTGGTGGAGTGAGATCTAATGCTGCTAGGTACAGGTTTCCCATGGTGGGTATAGCAGAAACGTATACAGTGTCCTATCCATTTTGAAATAGTCTGCTTTGAAATGGCTTTTCCCTGTGCTCCTGCAGGGTATGCTACCAATAATTGCTCAGATTTTCTGAAAGCTTTGGTTTTGTCCAAGTAGAAGCGTAACTGTCTGTGAATGTCCAAAGAATGTAGTAGCCTCTCCCCTTTATTCTGTGGTTTTGGATAAAAAGTTGGCAAGTGAATAGTTTGGTTTAGAGCCACACTTGATACCACCTTTGGCATAAATGTAGGGTTAGTTCTTAAAAGACACCCTGTCCTGGTGGAAGATGAGGAAAGGTTCCACTGCCATTAGTGCCTGCAATTCTGAAACTCTTCCTGCTAATGTTATTGCTAGTAGCAGAGGAGTTTTCCAAGAGATGTATTTTAATTCTGCTGTGTTAGCTGGCTCAAAAGGAGGTAAAGTTATTTTTTCCAAAACAAAGTTGAGGTCCCAAGTTGGTGTGGGTGTTCTACGGGGCGGTCTTATGTTTTTAGCCCCTCTGAGGTATTGTTTGAGTAAAGGATTAGAAAAAAATTGGTGGATCTGTGTTGTAATGAGCAGAGATAGCTGAGGAGTGGCTCTTGATGGATGAAAAAGAGAGGCCCTTGTCCAGCATCTCAGTTAAGTATTGCAGTATCTGAGGAATGTTTGGGACAACAGGGTCAAGGCTGTGCGCTTGGTTCCAGGCACAGAATCTCTTCCATTTATCCGAGTATGCTTTCCTGGTACAAGGCCTTCTGGCCTCCAGAATGACATCCGTAATATCCATAATATATAACATTAAGTATCCTGTTTTTTGTTTATTTTGTTCTTTATTTCTTTGTTATTTATAGCACTTTGTGTACTGTGTATTTTTCTAGCTAGTTTTACTGTGGGTGAGGTATTAACTGGAAATTCTCCACTTTTATTAAGCATCTGTTGGGTTGTTTGTTTCTGATAACTTGTTGCAGTTAAACTCTTTTTTCTAGAGGCTCCTTTAGCCGTTTAAAACTTTCATTTAAAGGCTCACTGCTGCTTTTCAGCTGTGAGAAACATTTCTGCAGTTTGTTCTAAGTACTGGGGATATTTGTAGCATTTCCATATTCAGGCTTGTATTTGGGCCTAGTGTTTGTGGAGGCTGTGTGTCTGAGCACATATTCAGGGACATCTTGGTTTAGCCAAAGCCATCAGGCATTTCAGTGAGAGAGAATTGTTTGAGGTCATTGGCTGACTGAGGTCACCTGGACTACAGCTTAGACAAAGCACGTCACTGGTTCTTTTGAGATTTCTTTCTCAAAAGCTGTCTCAGGTTTCAACTTTCTGTTACCTAAGAAATTCAGTTGTGAGTGTTCTGCCATTTCACACTGAACTGATCGAAGGAAGGACACTGTGGAAACTTGGAGCTATAATATATAACATTAAGTATCCTGTTTTTTGTTTATTTTGTTCTTTATTTCTTTGTTATTTATAGCACTTTGTGTACTGTGTATTTTTCTAGCTAGTTTCACTGTGTGAGAGATATTAACTGGAAATTGTCCAGTTTTATTAAGCATCTGTTGGGTTGTTTGTTTCTGATAACTTGTTGCAGTTAAACTCTTTTTTCTAGAGGCTCCTTTAGCTGTTTAAAACTTTCATTTAAAGGCTCACTGCTGCTTTTCAGCTGTGAGAAACATTTCTGCAATTTGTTTCCCACACTCCCTCCCTTTTGGTATAGTGTTTATAGTTGGTGGCTTTGCAGTTGCCCGCCCCTAGTGTAAATTTGATTTGGGACCCTCCTCCCAGTCTAGTGTCATTACCTTATTCTACCCAGTACAGGGAGAACATTTGGGAAGGCCAATCAGCTTAGTTACTGCTACTCCTTTCTCTCTTTCCACTTAAAAAAAAAAAAAAAAATTATCTGCTTTTACTGTATTTGTGTTTCTTCCTAATTTATTTTGCTTTTGTGTCATCTTAAAAGTACTCAATTGTATTTATTACTGCTTGGTGTAACTCATTCTAAGCCTTTTAGTTTAAGCACTTGGGCTTCAGACCAGTTTTACATTAAGAAGGTTTGTGGTCTGCACTGTAGTGGCAGAACAGGTAGCTTACATCCTTCTAAGTTGGGAACTGCTGATCGAAGGCTCAGTGTCTGTTATTCTAAAAGTGTATTAATTCTGGTTTAAGCACTTGGACTTCAGGCCAGTTATTTTACATTAAGAGGGTTCGTGGTCTGCACTCTTGTGGGAGGAGAGGCTGGACTCTACCCTTCTGAGCTGGGAATTTCTGGTCAAAGGCTTATAGTGCCTGCATATTTGAGCTGCTTCTTACTGAAATTGGTACACCTTGTTTGCTGTAGCATGACTAGATCCAGGACTGCTGAATCTAGCATTGTTTGTATACCTTGAGCACTAATCCAGGCATTCTTTAAAGTATTCAATTGTATTTATTACTGCTTAGTAGTAACTTAATTAAAGTGTAGCTATCATTCTAAGCCTTTTGGATTAAGCACTTGGGCTTCAGACCAGTTGTTTTACATTAGGAAGGTTTGTGGCCTGCACTGTGGTGGCAGGACAGGTAGCTTACATCCTTCTAAGTTGGGAACTGCTGATTGAGGGCTCAGTGTCTGTTATTCTAAAAGTGTATTAGTTCTGGTTTAAGCACTTGGGCTTCAGGCCAGTTGTTTTACATTAAGAAGGTTTGTGGTCTGCACTCTTGTGGGAGGAGAGTCTGGACACTGCCCTTCTGAGCTGGGAATTTCTGGTTAAAGGCTTATAGTGCCTGCATATTTGAATGGTTTCTTACTGAAATTGGTACACCTTGTTTGCTGTAACAGAGCCTAGATCCAGGCCTGCTGAATCTAGCTTTGTTTGTATGATTGTTGTTTGTTTGCTTATTTCCCTGAAACACTAATTCCACCTAAACGCGGCTTTTCAGCGCTTTTGTGGATCCCTCGTGATATCTGCATTGCCTACTGTACTTATTTCCTTGTTTCAATTGAAAGAAAGTTACTGTTCGTCATTTCTGCATTTAAGTTACCTGTAACACATTGCATTTAAGTTACCTGGCACTTGCTCACTAAAGCAATTATAGAAGTCAGCACTAAAAAATTAAAAGCACTACACCCTCACAAACTCCCCTTGAGTACCTCGTTCCCCATTGGCCCTTTTTTTCAATTATAAAGGAATTCCCAATACTATTCTAGCATGTCCAAAAGTCAGTTGTCAATCTCCTCTCCGGTCCAGCTGGTGAATCTGGGAATCTTGAGGCAATGTTACAACTGCCTCATGTACACAGACAACCCTCTCCTCCTCCCAACAAATTCCAACACATGTAAGAGATGCAACCATATAGCCAAACTGGAGGCTAAGCTCTCTCAACTCAGTACTGGCGTAACCAGTCAGGAGGAGAAGGAAACCACACTCACTAACAATTCCAGTCTCACATAGACCTACCACGACAGCGAACCAAACACAAACACACAAAAACATACTCGGAGGCTCTACATAAAAATCTGCCTAAGCAGCAGAGGCCTCCCAAAGCAGACACCCAAGCAACCGCTACCCCAAAACAAAACACGTGCAACACATAGCTCACAAAGCCAGTGTGCCGAACAGCCACAGCCCTTAAGGCTAAACAACACACCTGATACACTTGTAATAGGTGACTCTAGTCAGGCACACTGACATCCCGCTCACCAGGCTGAACAAGGAGAAGGTCACGGTGAGCTGCCTGTCGGGCGCTAGGATCCGCCACATAACACAAGCACTCAGGTCACTCCAAGGCAAGTACAAATATGACTCAGTCATTGTCCATGCTGGTGTGAATGACCTGAGACGTACCTCCCTGGACTACATGAAAAGAGACATAGAGGTGCTCTCTGAGCATGTAGCCCAGGCCGGTATGACCCTGCCCTTGAGTAGTATCTTACCCTCACCAAGAATGATGCCACAATATGAAGACAAGATGATCAATTTCAACAATTGGCTTAAGTATTGGTGTCATTCAAAGGGGATCCAATGCCTGTCAGCCTGGGATGACATGCTCGACAAGCCACGATGCTTCGTTAGGGACGGCTTGCACCTGTCACCCCTGGGCTTTCTGATATTGGCAAAGGCTCTTGCTACCCCCATAGTGCCTTTTTTAGGCACGGCTCAAAAGACAAACCCACCTCCATAGGTATCACAAGGGATAAGAAACTAAGAGTAATGCTACTCAACGCCAGAAGTCTAAACCTCAAGATGCACGCACTCGAAACTCTCCTTAGCATGGAGAACATAGATATCTGTGCAGTAACAGAAACCTGGTTCAAGGCTCCCGAGAGCACCCCAGCACTACCAGGTTATACCTCATACCATGCTTTTCGGCCCCAAAACCTGGAACGAACCACAAAAGGAGGGGGAGTATCAATAGTCGTCAAAGATACCCACACACCTCCAGGTTGGTGGCAAAGCACGAAGCATCAGAGACTATCCATGTGCAACTAACAGTGGGTAAAACTGCCTTCCAGTTTATAGCCTGCTACAGACCATCTTCCCAAACCCAGGAACCCCACTCGGCCTTCCTGAGAACACCGGAAAATATGAAGGTCTCTCCAAACACCATTATATTGGGCGACTTCAACTACCCAAACATATACTGGGAGCATTACTCTAGCTCAACACCCTAGCCCAAAGGTTCCTAGAATTCATAAACTCAAATGCTATGGAACAACTTGTTACCACTCCCACAAGAGGGGAAAACATACTGGACCTGATCATCACCAACATGGGGACTATATGCTCCAGATCAGAAGTGTATCCCACACTGGTAAGATCAGACCATAAACTAATCTCACTGGATATTCACATCCCGACCCCACCCCCTGCCCAGAAAACCACAGTGAAAAACTTCTCTAAAGCAAATTTCACACTCCTCAAAACCGAGGTGGAATCCTTCAAAGCCCCCGGGCCTGTGGAAAATACAGGCCAGACCGCAGAATCCTTTATAAATGCATTCTATGAACACCTTCAGGAATGCATGGATCATGCAATCCCACATAAAACCAAGACCCAATCCTCCAAAGGCAGGCGTCCTGTCTGGTGGACCCCAGCCATAAACAAACTATACAATAGAAGGAGGAAGCTACTACATGATAGAGCAAAATCCCAAAAAGGGAAGGCATCTCTGATCAGTATTAGCAAAAAAACTATGGGCACTCATAAAATCGTCTAAGGCCAGCTTCGAGAGAAAAATTGCACAGGACACTAAGGATAATCACAAGGCTTTCTTTAGTTATGTTAGGAACCTGGGTGGGAATTCCCAGATATGCTCAGAATTAGTCCAAAATGACAAAATTACACCGAACCCACAGACATTGCCAACATCCTAGCTGACAGGTTCAGTGCAAACTTCTCCCCCCCCCACCAAAAGGGCAAATATCTATCCCAGCAGAGTGCTGCCCCCCTGACCTCTCAGATGCTCAGGTAAGAGCCACCCTCTCCAAAGCAAAAACACAGCATCAATGGGACCAGACGGTGTCCCGGCTGCGCCCTACATGAACTCCAAGAAGAGCTAAACCCAAACATAAAACTATTGTTCAATCTCAGCCTTACTACAGGATATGTACCCAAAGAGTGGCGTACAGCAACAGTGGTCCCTCTCCACAAAGGTGGTGGCTCAACGGATCCTGGAAACTATCGCCCCATAAGCCTGACTAGCTTGGTCTGCAAAGCTATGGAAAGGATCATCATGGACCTCATAAATAAAGATATTGGGGACCTACAGACACTGGATCCTACCCAGTTCGGCTTTGTTAAGGGCAGATCCTGCCTCTTAAACCTGGTCAATTTCTTTGAAACAGTCACCAAGGCCATTGACAAGGGAAAGGTGGTCCAGACAGCCTACCTGGACCTTGCAAAATACAATACCCCACTTGGGTATTATAGATAAGCCCACCAGCTTAAATATAAACCCCCTATGTCACTAGATGGGTTGCAAACTGGCTCAAGGACAGAACCCACATGGTTAGAATTACTGTAGCCATGTCAGACTCCAAACCAGTCACAAGTGGCATCCCACAAGGCTCAGTCCTGGGACCTCTCTTGTTCGGTATATATTTCTCGGAGGTACAGGCCAACATGGAAGGACTGTGGCTGACCAAGTTCGCAGATGACTGCAAACTGGGCGCCATAATCGACTCTCCAGCTGACAAAAGCATCCTCCAAAAAGGCCTCATAGAAACAGACAACTGGTGCCAGAGCCATGGCCTCAAGCTAAACGCCAAAAGGTGTATAGTCATCCCCTTTGGCAAAAACAAAGTGCCCACAAATTACCACATAGGTGGTAATCCATTAAGTACAGAAGAAGTAATTAGGGACCTGGGGACCCAAGTTGATAGCAATCTCTCATTTGACAACCACGTGGCCAAAGTGGTTAGAAAAACATTTTATATATCCCACCTAATCATGAAGGGATTCACATCTAGATCAGGGGAGGTCATCGTGCCTCTTTACTCATCCCTCATCAGGCCCATAATTGAGTACAATGCCCTTTTGGGATGTACCTTACCAGACACCTGCAGCAACTGGAAAGACCCCAAAAGTACCTCACCAAGAGGATCAAAGGGCTCAAACAGATGCCATATGCTGCCCGGTTAAAGAAACTCCAGCTCTACTCAGTGGCATACTGCCTGCTCAGAGGCAATCTGTGCCTGACGTATAAAGCCATGTCCAACCCGGAATTAATGGACATGCTGCACCTCAGAAACTCCAAATCCCATTGAGCTACGTGCTCGAGAGACTTGAACCTCAGCACTGAAATAAATAGGACATGCTGGAGGGACAGATTCATAACCCAGAGTCTCCCTTCACTCTGGAATAAAATCCCAGTCCAGATTAGGCAGAGTCCCTCATTGACTCTCTTCAAGAGGAATCTTGATGAGTGGATGGGAGATCGTAGGTTTACCCAGGGCATCACTTCTGTGTCACTGTTAGACAGAGGCACAGTATACTAACCTCGAAAAAGGGCATAGCAAAATTAATTTAAAATGGGTGGCGAAAGCCAAACACACTCTGGCTAGGCTTATAAATGCCCTAGGGCGGATAGCCTAGTATGAACCTATGAACCTATAACAGTTTTGGAGAGAGGCATTGTTTGCTTGACTAAGGAATTTTCCATGCAGCTAGACTGAAAGTCTTTAGCTGGCTGTGAAGTATCTGACTGTTGTGCTGTGTCAGCAACTGTGGGATTTGAGGCAAAATCCAGGGTGGTTCTTGTGCTAAGTTCTTTAAGATTGGGTACCAGTGCCGGTGTGGCCGCAGTCTGGTGCAATCAGGATCATTTTTGGCTCTTCCTGCCTGGCTTTTATGAGTACCTTTGGAAGGAGAGGTAAAGGAGGGAAAGCGTACACTTGTAGCTTTTTCCAGCTGAAGGAGAGGGCACCCATTTTCCATGCTTGTGGATGGTAGCTCCTTGTGCAGAATTTCTGTAATTGGCAGTTCTTTGGGGAAGCAAACAGATCTATGTCCGGGTTCCACCATTTTTGTGTTATTCTGAATATTTGTGGGGTCAGTTCCCATTCGTGTGGGTCCATAATGTTTCTGCTGATGTCTGCCAGTGTATTTTTCTCTCCTGGCAGGAATTGTGCTTGCAGATGAACTTGGTAGTTTAGAGCTGTGTTCCACAAGGTCATGGCTGGTCTGCAGAGGAGGTAGGAGTGTGTGCCCCCTTGCTTGTTTATGTGCCACATAACTGTGTTGTTGTCTGTCTTTAGTAGTAAATGTCCTGGATGCAGTAGGCCCTTGAAAGCTATAATAGCATTTTGTACAGCTAGCATCTCTTTTTGATTGATGTGGAGATGTCTTTGCTCTGTGGGCCACTCGCCCTGGATACATTTTCCTGCCATGTGTGCTCCCCAGGCGTAATCCGATGCATCTGTTGTCAGTGTCTGCCTGGCTGTGGGTTGAGTGAAAGGCTGTCCCTTGTTGAGGTGACAAGCTTGTGCCCACCATCGAAACTCCTGTTGTAGGCAAGGAATTAGTGGTATAACTGTTTCCAAACTTTGCCAGTGTTGAGACCATATGCTCTTTAGGTACCATTGTAGTTTCCTCATATGCAGTCTGGCATATGGAATTAGTAGTATGCAAGATGCCATGTAGCCCAAGGCCTGCAGAATTTTTCTTGCAGGGAGTTGGGTCTTTGTTGCCATTAATTGAAAATATTGAGTCAGTTGTCCTTGCTTGTCTGGTGTGAGATAAGCCATCTGGGACATTGTGTTCAAGCTGGTACCCAGGAATATTATCTGTTGTGAGGGCACTAGTTTTGATTTCTTTTCGTTTACTGTGTACCCCAGGCAACTTAATAACTTTTTTTTGCATACGCCAGATGCTTTAGTAGAATGTCCTTGCTCTCTGCTTGAATCAGGCAGTCGTCCAGTTATGGATAAATTTGAATTCCTTTTTGCCTGCAAAATGCAATTACTGGTGCCAGGCACTTTGTGAAGACCCTGGGTGCAGTAGATAAGCCAAAGGGCAGTGCAGAGAATTGATGGTGCTTTGAACCTGCTAGAAATCTGAGGTATCTTCTGCAGTTTTGTCTGAAAGGGACATGAAGGTATGCCTCTTTGAGGTCCAAAGTTACGAGCCAAGCTTTCTTGCCCAGCATGGGAAGAAGCTGCTGTAGTGTCAACATCTTGAATTTCAGAACATCCAGGTAAGTGTTTAGTGTAGAAAGGTCCAGAATGGGTCTCCAGGCTTTGTCCTTTCTGGGAACCAGAAAGAGTCTTGAGTAAACTCCTTGTCCTTGTTCCTGTGGTGGTACCTTTTCAATAGCTCTCATGTCCACGAGTGCTGTAATTTGCTTTTGAGCCTCTGCCCATTGATTTGGTGGCAGATTTGGCATTCCTTTTAGCCTTGGCAGGGTGTGAGAATGGAACCTGTAACCTTGAGATACAATGTTGAGAATCCATTTGTCTTTGGTGATGCAATGCCAGTTGTGATAGAAAAGTGCCAGTTTTCCTCCTAAGGGGGCTGCCAAGAGAGAGCTGTTTGGCAGCTACAGTGGAAAGTCATTGAGGCTGTTTTTTATAAGGTTGAGGCCTGTCTTCCCCTTCTTTCTGGCCTGGTGTGCCCCATTGTCGAGGTCTGTAAGGACCTTGTGTCTGACCTCTACCTCTTGGATGTATGTATCTGCCCCTTTGAGGTCTATCTGTGACTGGAAAGGACCAATTCTTTGTTGGCCAATTTCTGCCAAAACGAGGAGGCTGAACCTGTAAGAAATCTTTCCCCGTTTGCAAATAATTTTATGCCTTATCCTCCCATCTTCTTTAATACCTCCTCTGCCTTAACTCCAAATAGCACATCCCGCTGCAAAGGTGTATCCAATAATTTGACCTTAACATGATCTGGTAACGCATGTTCTTTTAACCAAGCATGCCTTCTAATGACAGAGCCCGTAACTGCTGCTCTACAGGAGGCCTCTAAGGAATCAAACCCACATTGCAAAGTACGTTTTCCCACTTGTTCAGCTGCATGCAATAAATCCTGCATTTCTTTTAAGTTAGAAGGATCTGAATCTGGAAGCATCTTTTGTTTCAACTGAGACATTAAAAATTGCTGATATTTTAGCATGTGAAACTGGCAATTCAAGGCTCTCATTGCTAAAGTTGTAGACGTATATACCTTCTTTCCCCATCTGTCTAATGCTCTGGAATCTCTGTCAGAGGGAACTGGGTTTTTTGCTGATGAGGCCTTAATCCCTTTGGGTCCCTGAGAAATAGTTTCAGGGTCAGCAACAGGGATTTTGTACAGAAATCTGTGAGAGTCAGGGACTCTGTAATATCTATCAGGTTTAACTGGGACTGGGGGTAAGGAGTCAGGGTTCAAACTGGATTCAGTGTACACATCATCCACAATGTCTAAAACTGGCGGAATAGCAAGGGGCCTGTGTTGAGGCAATAAAAGGAAGTCTCTGAGCATTTTCTTGGATTCTGAGTAATCCTGGCCTTCCCAATGGAAATGCTCCCTCATGGTATGTAAGGTCTTCCCAAGAGTAATCCTCAGGCGGAGAGGCTGATGGAATTGATTCCTCAGCATCAGAATCCTCATAAGGGGGTAAAGAATATCCTAGGTCCGAGGAACAGTCTGTGGAAATGAACACCTGGTCAGAAGATTCGTAGTTTGCATCCTGTCTGGGCCTTTTATCAGGAGGGGGATGGGACCCCCTGATCAGGGTGATTAGGTCTTCAGCCATTTTAGCATTTGTTTTTAGGCATGGAAGCCTGTCTTGGAGAGAGTTGTGTCTGTTTCTTTGCTTTTAAGGGGGGCTTAGACTTAGCAGAGGGTTTAATGGTTAACTGAGTAAGGTCTGAAAACACCCTCTGTAGCTGTGGATTGCTCAGCTGCTTCAGTCCCCTCTGCAGGTTTAGGATCGGTAAGCTGAAGACCTAGTGCGTCCGAAGGCCTGGCCAGCTCCACGGAGGCAGTCTGTGGTCCTGTGTAAGCAGTCAGGGGCTGCATAAGTGCCTCGCTGCAAACCGGAGAACCAGCGACCGGCCTAGAAGAGGCCTCGTCAGTTTTGGGCCTAGGATGCCTGTCCTTGTCCTTGCGCCTTTTTATGCATTGTGGTCGTCGGAATTTCCGACTGCATGGTGTAACTGAATTTTCTACCAAAATAATGTCGGGCAAAATCAAACAGACGTTTAATAGTGCGCTTGTTAAACCTGGTGCAAAACCGACAACCAGTGACGTCGTGGTCAGGGCCTAGGCATGGAATACAATAGGAGTGGAAATCCTTATGAGGTATTTGCTTCCCACAAGAAATACAGTTATTAACTTTTACTGACATCGGTCTGAGGCAAGAAAAAGTTTCCCCAACAGGGTACTTAGCTTTTTTAGAAGACTTCGGTTCTGGATTCAGAATGAAAATCTCAGGAGTCGGCCGACTGGCACTTGCGAACTGCTTCTGCTTCGGGCACCGCGCGGCAAGAAAGACTGAAGAAAATGGCGTCGGCTGCATCTTATATACCCCTGTTGCACTGACGTCAGGGAGGAGGCGACAGCAACCGACACCAGACCAAGACTTTGGAACTCTGGCTGACTGCGGGACCACCTGACGGCAGGATAACTCAAGTGTGATGACTGCAGCAGTGTAACACGATGAACATCTGTTGTCTTATAAAGATGGAAATCATGTGGTCTATAGTTCAGAGCATTTACTAAATTCCAGAAGATTGAGAAGGAAGGTGCTACTTTCATTTGCATATTTATGGCAAAAAAAAAGAAGTTATGTCCTTACCATAACGTTCCATGTGGAGTGTTCATCTCGCCTTGGTTATTACACATGGGTTCGGAGCCGATCCTCGGCTCCGTGCCGGCCGACTGCAAGCTCTGCATCGAGAAGAAGCTCGAGGACATCCAATACCCACAATCCCCCTCTGCCTTTACCTCAGATCTAGTTTGCAAGCAAACCAGACATAAAGCACTCACACATGCCAACTATATACATAAAAGTACATATATACAACATACCAAGAGTATGATAGTAACACTAATACTGCAACAGCAGAAGGAGAATACTCCAGACCAGGCACCAAATTGAACGTTCTTCCTGAGGGTGGGAAGGGTGGGAGTGTAATAACCAAGGCGAGATGAACACTCCACATGGAACGTTATGGTAAGGACATAACTTCTTTATGTGAGAGTGTTCAATCTCGCCTTTGTTCTTACACATGGGTAGCGTCCCTAGCTCCATGATCCTGAGGAACTCAAGGGAGAACGTTCTTGAGCACAGTGGAACCAAAGGTTGCCCTATCCCTAGAAACCCTGTCCACTTTGTAATGAGAGATAAATGTATGTGGTTTAGCCCAAGTAGCAGCCGCACAAATAGTGTCTAAAGGTAAGCGAGCTGCGTGAGCCAAAGATGTAGAAACTGATCTGGTAGAATGTCCTCTGGGTTTTGCTGCTAATGTTTGGTCAGAAGCTTCATAAACATAAATGATACAGTCAGTTAGCCACTTAGAAAGAGTTTGTTTCGTAACTGCAAGACCCTTTCTGCTATCAGCAAAAGCTACAAATAGTTGATCAGATTTCCTGTGATCTTCGTTCTATCCAAATAAAATCTGAGTTGTCTATGGACGTCTAGTTTGTGCAACATATACTCCAAGTTATTAGAGTGGTCTTTAAAGAAGGTGGGTAATTCGATGGACTGATTAATATTACTAGAAGAACAAACTTTGGGAAGAAAAGATGGATTAGTGCGTAGGGATACTCTGTCAGAATGAAAAATTAAATAAGGATGTTTGACCGATAGGGCCTGAAGCTCAGACACCCGTCTAGCAGATGTAATGGCCACTAGAAATAATGTTTTCCATGACAAAAATTTCAAAGTGCAACTTGAAGCTGGTTCAAAGGGTGGTAACATCAATTTAGAAAGCAATAAGTTTAAATTCCATGGTGATGTCGGACTTCTGACTGGTGGTCTGATGTGAAAAGAACCTTTTAAAAAGGCTTTACAAAGTCTGTGAGCCATAATAGACGCACCACTTTCTTCTACATGATAGTTAGAAATGGCAGCTAACTGTACTCTTAAAGTAGCCGGGGAAGCTCCTTCATGAAATAATTCAGTCAAGAATTCTAAAACCTTGTTCAACGGAGCTGTAACAGGGTCCAACTGATGTGACTCCGCCCAGAAGACAAAACGTTTCCACTTACTGGTGTAAGTCTTAGTAGTGGAAACTTTATGAGAAGCTACTAAAATATCTTGAACCGCGAAGTAAGGGGAACCGACCTGGCTAGAAAGGCGGAGCAGCCAAGCTGCTAGATGGAGAGATTCTAGAGATGGGTGAGGAACTCCTGACGAGTGAGTCAGTAGATCTGGCTCTGGGTCCAGCATCCAAGGTCCCTGAATGCGGTGATGCAATAGAAAGGGAACCAAATTTGACGAGGCCAGAACGGAGCAATGAGAATAATAGTCCTCTGAAGGTTGTTGGCTTTCTGTAGAAACTTTGCAATCAGGGAAATGGAGGAAAAGCATATAGGAGACCCGGGGCCAATCGTGCACCAGCGTCCCTGGGGACTTCCCTGGAGGGTAATAGGGCAAAGTAGCTCCTGCATTTGGCGTTCATTGGAGACGCAAACAGATCGCAGGTAGGCTGGCCCCATTTGCGAAAAATCCTTCTCGCAACTGACTGTTTGAGGGACCACTCGTGAGGCAATAGTATTGCCCTGCTCAGCCTGTCGGCTATGGCGTTGGATGACCCGGGATGTGCGTTGCGATCAGAAAGCGACCGTGGACTCTGCCCATTGCCAAATTCTCATGGCCTCTCTGCATAGTTGGTAAGACCTGGTTCCCCTTGCTTGTTTATGTACCAGACTACGGACATGTTGTCTGTCTGAACTGCAATGGTCCCTGGAGGAAGAAGGGGAGCAAAGTGTTGCAACGCCAAAAACACTGCCCTCAACTCCAGAACATTGATGTGCAGATTGTACTCCAGATTGGTCCATTCGCCTTGGACTGTCTGTCCCTGAAAGATGCCCCCCCACCCTATCAGGAAGCGTCCGTGGTTATCGCCGCTGACGTGCGGGTAGCACAAATGGTCTTCCGCTGGATAGGTTGCAAGTCTGTAACCACCACATTAGGTGTGATTTGCATATTTTCGTTATCAATATTTCGTGAGTCAGTGGAAGTTGTTGGAATGACCATTGTGCAAAGAGAAGCCATTGTAGCACTCTCATGTGCAGCCTTCCCAATGGTATCGCAATGAGAGAAGCTGCCATGAGACCCAAAACTTTCAGAACAATTTTTGCTGGGGACTTTCTGGACGACAGAAGAAGGGAAATGTTGAATTGAAGTGCTACTATTCTTTCTGTAGGAAGTTTTAGAACTAACTGACGCGTATCTAATTCCGCTCCTATGAATAAGATATGCTGTGATGGCTGTAGCAACGATTTTTGAAATTTACTGAGATGCCAAGGTGTGTACAAAGTTGTAGGGTGTAATCCCTGGCTTGTATCAGTTGGCCTGGTGGTGGCAGACAGGAGCCAGTCGTCCAGATACGGAAACACCTGGAATCCTAGGCGCCTCAGATGAGACGCTACCACTCCCATGCATTTGGTGAAGACCCTGGGGGCTGTGGTCAGACCAAAGGGCAGGGCTCGAAACTGATAGTGACTGGCTCCCAGCCGGAAGCGCAAATGATCCCTGGACGCCCTGGCCATTTTGATGTGGTAGTATCGTCCTTCAGATCTATTGAGCACATCCAGTCGTCCTTCTTTAAGAATGGAAGGATCGATTGAGCGTGACCATCCGAACTTTTCCTTCTTGACAAAGGTGTTTAGATGACTTAGGTCCAGAATTGGCCTCCAGTCCCCTGTTTTCTTTGGAACTAAAAAGAACCTTGAGTAAGTTCCGAATCCTATTTGGTCCGCTGGGACTGGTTGGATGACTCTTTTTCTAGCAGCTTTGAAATTTCTGTAGCTGCTGGCTCTCGCAGATGGGGTGGTACATCTGGAAGTTTTCTTTTTGGAATGGGGTTGGATAGAAATGGGATTTTGTAACCTCTGGTAACAACGCTTTTTACCCAATTGTCTGAAGAAAGGTTTTGCCAGGCCTGAGGGTATAAAGCTAAGCGACCCCGACTGCCTCCAGAGCAGGACAGTCGGGCCTCCTCTCAGGAGTGCTGAAAAGGTTTGCCAGGGAGGTTATCCCTGTCACCTTGGTTTTGCAGACCCCCTCTGCCGCCAGGGCGGCGTCTTCCACCTCTGCCCCCCCCTCTGCCTCTAGAGGGGGCATCACCCTGTGTGTTTGGGAAAGATCCTTGGGGTTTTCGAAACCACATTTTCCCACCACGTTGCCCTTTGGGGTACGGTCTGGAAGGGGTGGAAAACGGACTCCGACAGCAGACAGAGTCTTTCCCTCCTGTTCACACCGGGTAAGGGTCTCCTTTACTTTAGGGCCAAAAAGTGTGGCTCCGTCAAATGGGGCGTTAGTAAAGGAAGACTTGAAGGCTTCCGCAAATGAACATAAGCGCATCCAGGATTGCCTACGAAGAGCAATCGCTGAAGCCGCTGCCCTACTCGATCCTTCGGCTGCATAGGATATCAGCCTCATGGATGAGTTCACAATGGACGTAAGGGTGTTGAGATGCGCTGTAACTTTCTCTGAGACAGCGGCATCTGTAGCACCCTGGAGGGTATCTCCCAACTCTTTGACTAGATCCCTCTGTAAACGTGTAAAATGAGTTAAATAGTTCAGGGGCATGGAAAAAGCCGCTGAACTGAAAATGCGCTTCCGTATCTGTCCATGGTCCTAGAATCTTTGTTAGGTGGATGGACAGATGAGGAAGACTCCGACATCTCCTTTTCGTGGCGCTGCCACCACCATGGCGTCTACTGGAACTCCTTTGGTGAGGTAAGCTTTGTCCTGTGGTGCCGTGATGTACTTATTCTGCTTCCTAGGGACTGGTTCCACCGTGTCAGGAGTCTCCCACGCCCTTGAGCAATTAATTCCATTAACTCATCAAAGGGCGGAGTGACCCAGGAGGAGGAAGGACGGGCACCAAATGCCTTCAGCAAAACTGACTCATCCTCAGAAGGGGGGAGGGCTTGCCAGTCACCTCTCTGTTTTAGGATCTCCAAGATGTCAGAAAAGAGACATCCTCTGTAGGTGACTTGGGGACCCTTCTGACTCATCTAAATCAGTATCAGATGTCAAGGATTCTTGTGGAGAATCCAAGTGTCTCCTCTTACACAGTCTTTTCCTAGGAACTTCTTCGTGGGGAGCATCCGAAGAAGCCTCCGAGGAAGAGGGGGCACCCTCCAGGGGTGGCTGAGACACTGGTGCCCGACGCTTGGACGTGGCCGTGGGTGCAGAGGAGGATAACGGTCCTTTGTGGGGAGGAGAAGCTGTACCTGCTGATGTGGTTGTCTGGGTAGACAACACCTTCCTCATGAGGTCAAAGGCCCCCGGGTCCCGAGTCGAGGTATCCCCCGGTTCCGAAGAAATGGGAAGAATCCCCGAAACAGGAGCCGAAGGCACCGACCCTGAGGACGGAACCGAATCGATCCGTGCCGAGGCCCCGAGAGGGAGCGTCGGAACCGAAACATCGGTCCGACTCTCAGTCCCGGAACCAAGGACGGATCTTCGGCCCCGAGACTCCGGTACCGGATCGGATGGAGTCAAGGTAAATGGTGCCGACCGAGAAAAGGACGGTTCTGGCACCGAGGGCTCCACAATCATCAGTTCAGCTTCTTCCGGCTCCGAAGACTGGACAGGTCTCGGAGGAGGAACAGATGGAGATAGTGGCAGGCCTTCAAGTCTCGACATCAACTGAGAGGAGACTGAGATAAGCTTGGACAGGGCCGTATGCTCCATCAATTTCTGCACCACACGGTCCACGTCGGTGTCGGAAAGGGGCCTAGAAGAACGAGTCGAAGGGATCGAAGACGGAGCCGACCTCAACAGAGTCGGTGGAGGGAGCTCCGTCACCGGTTCCAAGACTCGAGGCTCGGAAACTGCCAACAGTTGAACACTCGGCCCCGAAGTCTGTGGAACCGGTGATCTAACTAGACCCGAAGAGCTCGGAGCCGATGACTTTGGCTCCGACGCCTTCGAAGACTTGGATGCCTGGTCTGAAGCATCCAGAGCCTCCTGGAAAGAGGGTTTCAACAATCCTCTATCCATCAGTTTCCTGCGCCTATCTGTCATGACCCTCCCACTAAAAGAGTGACAAATAGAGCAGTCCTCTTGTAAGTGGAGAGGGCCAAGACAGTAGACACAGGAACTGTGGTTGTCTGTGACCGACATCTTTTGGCCACACTGACAACGTTTGAAGCCAGATTTTATTTTCTCAGACATACTGACAAATGAAAGAGACAGTCCAGTCCAGTAAAAGTCAAATCCAGTAACAGTGTCAAATCCGGTAATAAAAGTCCGTTTGATAATAGCTTAAAAGCAAGACTACAACAAGTTTCTAGTCAAAGGTGTCAAATCCGGTGATAACTGCTTAAAAGCAAGACTACAACAAGTTTCTAGTCACAAGTGTCCAAGTAGGGGTGGTAGGCCCCGAAAAACTCTATACCCGAAAGTTAACTAAGTTAAACTTATTCTAAGGTACCGAGAATTCCTAATCCACTCACACACCTAACTCTTATACTTTAAGTAACTAGATTGAAAGAAAATTTTTGAAATTTAAACAGAATAGATAAAAATCTTATCTGTAAAGCCTCGAGCTAGTCTCCAGCGATCATGCAGCAGCGGCAAACTAGATCTGAGGTAAAGGCAGAGGGGGATTGTGGGTATTGGATGTCCTCGAGCTTCTTCTCGATGCAGAGCTTGCAGTCGGCCGGCACGGAGCCGAGGATTGGCTCCGAACCCATGTGTAAGAACAAAGGCGAGATTGAACACTCTCACATGGTTATTTATGGCAAAAAAGGTTCTACTTGAGAGTGATTAATGAAGAGACTGATCACAAGCCATAAACTATTTTTGCAATGTACTGCATAAGTTAACCACTACCCAAGCTTGCAAAGAATTTTGTCACATTCCCAAAAATATAACTTGCAAAGAACTTATACGCCAGGGGATCAAATATGCACTGCAAATACGTGGAGTTGTTCATAAACTACTGAAGAAAAATTGGGATGTCATGGGAGATGAAATCGAAATGAAGTGGGCTATTAGTGAACAAGGCATGACTGAAAAGAAATTCAGAATTTCAAAGAATAACTGAGGAAGATCCTGAGATGAAAATGCTGTTTCTTAATAGAATGGCAGCAGCACAAAAGTGCAATTCCTACAAAGTTCAGTCTTATTTTTCACTTAAACAAGAAACAACTTGTATCTCAGGTTTGTAGAATAAAATAATTACACTGAAACCTTACCACAGTTGAGGCAAGAAATGCTGAAAATTATTTATGAGCCACATTTGTTAAGAAACAATGGAATTGTGACGTGTTACTTTAACCAGATAACATTTTTTTGGGGCAGAACAATGTAAAGGGTTAAACTGAATACTGTATGCGACTAAATGTACGTGACTGCAAATGATGGAAAAGTACAAACTGTTAAGTTTTGTTTCTTGATTTTGAAACAGCATTTCTTGGAAATCACAAGCTGAAGTGCAACTTATTTATTACTAGGCTAAAATGTAGATAAAGGAGTTCGCAAAAGTGTTTTTGCTAAAGTAAGCATTTTTCTACTGGTCAGTTGGCAGTAGGAGACAAGAATATCCTGTTTTGACATATTTTCTTTTCTAAGTAGTGTTGTGGTGCTGTGTCTTTGTTCAGAGAGAGAAGTTTCTGATAGCTTTGTCTCCCACATATGTGTGTTTTTAATAAAAAGTATTTTGCACTGCTAAAGACTGAAATATTTGATTATTACATGTAAAAATCAACCACCAATCATTAGTGGACCGGAGTTCCGCTGTGGTGACCCCTAACCAGGAAAAGCTGAAAGCACAACAACAACAACAACCTTAAAAAAGTAGTGATATAATGTGTCAAGTGAAATCTGAATAAAAATAACCTGAAAGAGCTAATGATGTCATTAATTTCCAGAAAAAGCATTGTCCAAATTTGGTACAAACCTTTTGCATCACCAAGATGCCGATTACTTGAAACATGCTGATTATTCAAAATGTCTAGAAAGTATTCGACAGATATTACAACTAGAAGTGTCATTACTGCACTGATGCCTGCATTTGTGAAATGCATTTCCAAAGCTGCCATGTCAGGCAGTGGTCTCCGAGATGCAAGAACAAAATTGGACATTATGTCAAGTCCGGGGTATGCAGAGCCTAATGTTAAAATAAAAAGACTACACAAAGTTCCGCATCCGATTAAGACATAAAGCAGCAGCTGTCACATTGATTTGCTGAAATACAGAAACCCATCAATGCAAAGTACTTTTTGATTGCTAGCACACCTGCGGAGATGCTGTAGGTAACAATTTAAAATTCCTTCATCTAATTCATGGTTAACTCCTGAAACCAATGCTCAGGTACAACACTAAATCAAAATCAGTCAAGATAGATGCATTATTATGTTATACAAATTAGATCAATTTCTAATCTACAAGAAAAAAAGAAAGCCAAAACTCACAGGGGTTAAACTGTGAGGCAACCAGTAACAGCTGTTCTAAACAATGACTATAAAAATCATTTGTGGTGAAGACTCCAGATGGCAAAGTGCCAAGACAAAATAGTAGATACAAGTCCAATGAGACCCACTTCTGAAAAGCTGCTGGACAATGAGGAAGAGTCCAGGATAGTGTCGAGAGAGACTTTTGCAGTGTCCAGTCTGACCACTGAGGAACAGTCACTTGATAAGGGTACAAAATCCCATCTTCAGTTGTAAGTACAGATGTGACTATGTCAGCTATGCCAAATACAGAAGACCTATGACAGTTCATTATTTCAGTAAAATATCTACAAGTTTGCGGTCAGCAAATTATTTAAGATTTATTTTCTATCACAGACATCAGTTTAAGAAAAACAAAAATTACACACATTCCATAACATTAGATCTGTGTTGTTTGTTTCTATTCTTCCTCAATGGATGGGTTATCAGATCCATCTAGGATTCAACTCTGGTCTTTGGACACCAAACTCAGGCTCCTCCCCTTACCCATAATCTCTTGTAGTTACAGACTTACCTCCGATTGCATCTGCCCATAACTTACAATAAAATCTGCTGTACCCTTCTACAAAAAAAGAAACTTCACAGGAAAAAAAATGCTTCCTGGTGTACAGCTTTAAGAGTGCATGATCAAGGCATGGGGATAATCACTGCAGTCACTCCAGGAACAAAGGAAAAACTGGATAGGGGAAGCATGGAAGGAAGGTGAAAGATGTCGGAAACAGACAACACAGATATATCATTATGATAAGTACACACCTTTTTAATCTGATGCTGTCTCTTCTGTCCATTCCTCAACAGATGGACAGAGTCCCCTACTAACAACAAACTTGGCAAGCCTCATGGAAGGATATTCCAGAACACAGACAAACCAAAGGAAGCTCTAGATCTGAATTATAAATCCAATTTGTAATGTGGCAGTACAGCTGAGCAAAATCTTACCATAACAGTAGATGTCTTACTTCTCACTGTTGCAGTATTCTTTACACTTCAGATATCCTGCTGAGAACAGCCTAACGTCAGGCCAGCATACGAAAGCCTTTACACGTTTGCAGCGTTGCATATCAGACATATGTGCAAGATACAAAGTGCATACGTGGCATATGGATGCCTAATCCTGAGAACTGAAGTACTCCAGGAGAACTAGAGCAACACCAGAGAAACCATAATATGCCCATTCCAGGAAGGGATAATAAAAGGAGATAAGGACTTAAGCGGAAACCCTCAGCCAACAGAAGGGCATCAGAAAAATAAAGGGGACAGGCAAGAGGGACCGAATACTGCAACAGTGAGAAGCAGGACATTTACTATTATGTTAAGATCCTGCACAGTAATACTATGTCCTTCCTTATCATTCTTGCAGTATGCTTTACAGTTGGGAAAGTACAAAATCTACTGAGAAGTATAGGAGAATGCAAGCAAAGAACCACCCTGTACAAACTCATGAATTATAACATTGGCAAATCCTGCTCTGGCCCTGGAAATGACATCTAACTTACAATATTTGGTAAAAGTATGAGCAGAAGACCAAGTACGAGCTTCCAGGATGTATTTAGTACTCAGACCGTTGAAAAAGGCACCAGAAGAGGTGACTGCCCTGGTAGAATGCACACAAACAGAAGAGGAAAGTTGCTTGCCAACAAAAGAATAACAAAAAGAAATGGCCTTAGAAACCCAGAAGGAGATGGTTTGCTTAGACACTGACAAACCAAACTTCAACTTGCACAGACCTTCTGATACCTTAAGAATTTTTCCCCAGGTAGTTTACAAATGTTGGAGGTGTGATGGGGAAGAAACAGCTAATTGAAAAGATATTTTTTGGGAGCACAATGAGTTGGCAGACTTTAAAAAAAAAAAAAAATTTTTTTTTTAAAATCCCTATAGACTACACGGTCAGAAATACTTGGTGAGCAAACTGATGTAACTAAGGAAATTATTTTTTTGAGCCATGATACGGAATCAAGCTGCTTAGTCATAGGCAAGTTTAATTCTGCTGGCTGCCAAAAAAAGCAATTAGAAAATGGAAATCAAAACCCAAACCAAGTGCATCAGAAGTACTGAATATTGTGTGTGTGTGTGTGTATATATATATATATATATATATATATATTATAATATATATATATATATATATAGAGAGAGAGAGAGAGAGAAAACTGGAAGTGGGATCTTTAGAAAAAGAGTACAAGCAAATTACATAGAAAAAATGGGAATTGTGGGAACAAGACAAAGAATAATGTTTTGAAGGAGACATGAGGTTTAAGGGAAGACAGGAATCGAATGAGCTATGCAATGCTGGACTGACAATGACTGTATAGATTATATGTGATGTATGTTTGCAAATGAAAATATGTCAATACAGTTTATTTTGATTTTTAAGAAAAATAAAAGTGTATGTGAATGAACAAAGTATATTGGTAACTACTGACACTAAAGCTATATATACAGTGTTACCACACAGGTACTGTACTGAAGCAGATACAGAGGCTTATAGCAGAAATAATGCTACACAAGGGCAAACTGAATCCTTGGGTAAGCTAATAAACTTGGTGTGGAGTTACAATTTTTTCAGTTTCAATGGCAAGACTTACAAAGAGAGGAAGGGGATAGCCATGGGTGCGGTTATGGCCCCTAGCCTGCCCAATGCAGCGTTAAGGAAGTGGGAGGAGGAATTTGTACTGCAAAGTGAATACCAGAGAGTATGACCATCTACCTTCACTTTATTGATGATGTACTCATAGTCTGGCAAGGTGAGAAATCTAAACTCACTGAGTTTATCCATTACATCAGTAACTCTGCCTCCTTCCTGAAATTTACTATTTCTATCAGCTCAGAGTCCATGCAGTTTATTGATATGACTCATTATTGATAAAGACAGAGGAAAATTCATTAGTAAACTTATACAGGTAACCAACAACACTGAACTATTTACTTCACAGAGACAGTATGCATCCAGAGAAAACTAAGCACAACGTAATAAAATCACAAGGCTACAGATTAGCAAATATTACCACAGGTTGCCCCCTTTTTTCTCAAAATATGATGGATCTTGAAAATGATTTCTTAACCAGAGGATATGAATCAAACATGTTACATATGATCTTGGATCCCATTAGGGATTCTAAAATTAACAATGACCCTGTATGGAATAGGCCTTTTAGTAGAATTATGCAATGAGGCCACCCTAACCCAAAAGAACAGAAAAATAAGGACAGTTGCACTCTAACTTACACCAGTGATTTCAATACAATTAAAAGTCATTATTAAGGAGAATACAACCATCCTCGCTGATGGTAGTTGTAAGGGTTTTAGGAGAACATGGGTGGCACTATGCCAGGGTAATCCTATGGCTAGCCTTGTAAAGGCCCCAGAGCCATTAGCCTAGTAAACACCTATGAACCCTCAACTTTTGTATAGAAAAAGAGCAGAAGCATACATAGCTATGTGGAAAAGAAAAAGAAACACCAGGATGACATGAGCACTAAAATTTGTGGGCCAACTAACAGCACTTTCTGAGAGTACTTGAAGGGGTGCGACTCATTTGAGTGCCCGTCTTAAAAAGATGGTGAAAACTATAGCAGTTGGTAACTGTAATACTGAAAAAGTTGTATATATGGCCGTGTGCAATGAATGCCATGTATTTTATGTGGGCAAGACTATGAATAAACTGAAAAGGAGGATCTTGGGTCATCTTTCTGACATCAGACCTAAATGTCAGAAGAACGCATTATCCAAACACTTATTACAACACCCCAGACATTCTGGACTGCATGATCGATGAACTTGAAGCGGACAATCAATGGTGTTTTGGAGAAAAAAGAATTATGCTGGCAGTTGAAATTAAATGCATTCAGAAAACCAGGACTTAATCTACTATTGCTCTATTAAGTGTGTTGAATTTACATAAGCCGTCTTTACAATCTATAAAGTTTTTTTATGGAATTTTTGAGGAAATATTTTATGCACTAAAAATAAAAAAAATCATGTGTAGTATGTGTATAAATGTATACATGTTTAGTTGCTTTAAAATTCAGTTCTGCTTCAATCAGATTTAGTACACACTTGCATCATACCAGAGATTTAAACGGTAAATTCAACGCACACATTTTTTCATACTGCTATTACCATGAATTATTATCATGAAATATTCTATAACTCCCCCGTTTACCATACTGGAGCACACTCATGCACACACCTGCACACTTTTGTAAATAACTAGGTTACTTCACTTCTTTGTGCGGTTTCTATACTGGTTTTCATTGAATAAACTTTTTAGAGCTGTAAACATGAAAACTGTCATGACCGTGTTTTTTTAACTGCAAAACACCAACATTTTTCTGACCTGTAAATAAAAATTAAATAATTTTCTGAGTTATAAATAACTTCGTTTTTGTACAGACTAATGCATATTACATATTATTAAACTTATATTTATAGTGTTCTAGTTAGATAATGTTTACGGTTAGATAGCCATGTGTTTTTTTCTTGTGCCAACCTAGTTTACTCTTTTTACTTATCTACCTATGTATATGATTTTAGTTCTTGTCACAGACCTGATGAAGGCTTTATTACATTAGTTAGCCGAAAGTGATTTTAGTTAAAAGTTAGTCTTTTTATGTGTATGTTATGTTTTTCTTAATACCTGATTGAAATTGTAGGTTGCAAATAGGTAGTGTTTTCCTTAATGTGGATTTAATCTGACCTAATCAGTAGTAGTGTGTGGGAGTGGGTTCTAAAATATACTTTTTACTGCCCTGTTTATATTGTTTGCCTTGAATAGCCTGGTATAAAAAATTAAATAATACATATATTTTCCAAGTGTATAAAAGCTGATCTGTTTAACATTGCAAGATATTTCTGACTTTGTTACAGAGGACTGCTTGCCTGTGACGAATAACAGTTTGTAGTTTTGGAAGACTACCAGGATTTCATGATTTTTAGGAACTATTGTGACTGAGCTCAGACAGGAGTATAAGGAGACGAGGTGCATGGCAAACAGAGAGGTGGCAAAGGCTAAGGATAAGGCGTATGAAGAGTTGTAAGAAAGGTTGGACACTAAGGAGGGAGAAAAAGACCTGTACCGATTGGCTATACAGAGGGACAGAGCTAGTAAAGATGTGCAGCAGGTAAGGGTGATACAGGATAATGAGGGAAACATACTTACAAGCAAGGAGAGTGTGTTGAACAGATGGAAAGAGTACTTTGAGGGGTTAATGAATGAAGAGAATGAGAGGGAGAGAAGGTTGGATGATGTGTGGATAGTGAATCATGAAGTGCAGTGGATTATAGGCATAGTTTTATTCAAACTAAAGGGGTGGCGAAAGCCAAATAACTATGGGCTAGGCTTATAAATGCCCTTGGGCAGATAGCCTAGTATGAACCTATGAACCTATTAGCAAGGAGGAAGTAAGGATAGCTATGAAGAGGATAAAGAATGGAAAGTCTATTGGCCCAGATGACATAACTGTAGAAGCATGGAGGTATTTAGGTGAAATGGCAGTGGAGTTTTTAACTAGATTGTTTAATGAAATCTTGGAAAGTGAGAGGATGCCTGAGGAATGGAAAAAAAGTCTTTTGGTACCGATTTTTAAGAATAAGGGTGATGTGCAGAGCTGTAGCAAATACAGAGGGATTAAATTGATCAGTCACAGCATGAAGTTATGGGAAAGAGTAGTGGAAGCTAGGTTAAGAAGGGAGGTGATGATTAGTGATCAGCAGTATGGTTTCATGCCAGGAAAGAGCACTACAGATGCGATGTTTGCTCTGAGTGTGTTGATGGAAAAATACAGAGAAGGTCAGAAGGAGTTGCATTGTGTCTTTGTGGACTTAAAGCATACGACAGGGTACCCGTGAGAGGAGTTTTGGTATTGTATGAGGAAGTCAGGAGTGTCAGAGAAGTATGTAAGAGTGGTACAGGATATGTATGAGGGTAGTGTGACAGCGGTGAGGTCTGCAGTGGGAGTGACGGATGCGTTTTAAGGTGGAGGTGGGATTACATCAAGGATCAGCTCTGAGCCCTTTCTTATTTGCAATGGTGATGGACAGGTTGACAGACGAGATCAGACAGGAGTCCCCGTGGACTAGGATATTTGCAGATGACATTGTGATCTGTAGTGAGAGTAGGGAACAGGTGGAGGAGACCCTGGAGAGGTGGAAATATGTTCCAGAGAGAAGAGGAATGAAGGTCAGCAGGACTAATACAGAATATATGTGTGTGAATGAGAGGGAGGATAGAGGAATGGTGAGGATGCAGGGAGTAGAGGCGTTGAAGGTGGATGAGTTTAAATACTTGGGATCAGCAGTTCAGAATAATGGTGAGTGTGGAAGAGAGGTGAAGAGAGCATAGGCAGGATACAGTGGGTGGAGAAGAGTGCCAGGAGTAATTTGTGACAGACTAGTACCAGTAAGAGTGAAAGGGAAGGTTTACAAGAGGGTAGTGAGACCAGCTATGTTATATGGGTTGGAGACAGTGGCTTTGACAAAAAGGCAGGAATCAGAGCCGGACGTGGCAGAGTTAAAGGTGTTAAGATTTGCACTGGGTGTGACAAGGGTGGGCAGGATTAGGAATAAGTATATTAGTGGGTCAGCCCAGGTTGAAAGGTTTGGAGACAAAGCCAGAGAGGCAAGATTACGTTGGTTTGGACATGTGCTGAGGAGGGATGCAGGGTATATTGGGTAAAAGATACTAAGGATGAAGCTGCCAGGTAACAGGAAAAGAGGAAGGCCTAAGATAAGGTTTATGGATGTGGTGAGAGAGGACATGCAGGTGGTTGGTGTGACAGAGCAAGATGAAGAGGACAGGAAGAAATGGAAACAGATGATCCGCTGTGGCGACCCCTAATGGGAGCAGAAGAAAGAAGTAGTTGTTTCTCTGTCTTTTATTTTTCATTTATATAAGTGTATGACTGCCTTTGTTAAAAGTGATATTTCAATAAAAATGGATCTTGTTTAAAAAAATATATATATTTTGGTACAGTTTATCTTATCCAAGTAATATCTGAGCTGCCTAGCAAACTGTGGAGAAGGAAAAAAAGGAGGGAAGATGAATACAATGATTCAATGAAAAATAAGAGGATTGATGTCCTTGTGTAAAACCAAAAGAACAGTCATGACAGTTGAAGTTCAGAAACTTTCTTAGCATAAATAAGAGCCACAAACAACAGAGTTCCAAATACAATGCTGCAGGGAAGAAGAAAAGGGAGGCTTCAAAAGAGGACAGTCAATATTTCAAGAGCAAAATCAGGGTTCCAAAGAGGAGGAATAGGTTTACTTGGGGGGCCTAATATGAAGGATGCCCTTTAGGAACTGCTTGACTTCAAAACTAGAAGCCAAAGGAGGATTCAAAACCAGAGAGATATGGCTGACAAATCAGCTTTAACAGAAGAGTTTTCTAAACAAGTATTCAGCAATTCATGCAAATAAAAAAGGAGTGTAGGAACCACAACAGAAAAAGAATCCTGGCCATGCTTAAGACACCAAATAGAACATCTCTTCCATTTAGCCACATGGGATTTTCTAGTACTGGGTTTTCTTGCCTCCTGCAAGACCTGAAGCACTTCCGCAAAGGTCATGCCTAAAAAGAATCAAAAACCTATCACCCAAAGTGTCAGCTGAAGTGTGGACAAGTGAGGATGAATGAGAGAACGACTGTCTTGTGTGTGCAATCATCTATACAGTAAGGTAAAGAACAGTTGTGTAAAATCTTACCATAACCTTAGATGTCCCTCTTATCCATGTTGCAGCATTCTTTACAGTAGGGATATGGCTGCCTGGAGCACTGTATATACTACCAGTATACCAAAGTCTTCAGTTAGGGGTACATGCAACGTAGCATGCTAGTGCCATAAACCAATGTTGGCTATAAATGTGACATCTGCACGTACCCAAGCCAGGACTGACTGCCACAGAAGATAAGGCTGAATGAAAATAAAGCATTCCAACTAAACAAGACTATAGAAGGGAGCATATAGGGCAAACAAAAAAGGTTCTACTTGGGACTATGAGAAAATTGCACATATAGTAATATACCCAACAACAAAAAAACACCTCTACCAAACTATATAACCATAAAATCCCAAAAATAAGGACAGAGGGGAGGAGGGCATGTTCTGAATAGTGCAACATGAAAGAGGACATCTAAAGTTATGGTAAGATTTTTACACAACTATTCTATGCCCTTCTATTCTCATGTTGCAGTATTCATTACCGTAGGGAGAGTATCAAAGCTATTAGGTATTCCTTTGGGTATTTGGTGCAGGAGAAGGGAACAGGATACCCTGCAGAATAAAATTGGCAAAGCCAGCTCTGGATATGGATATTAAATCCAGTTTGTAATGCTTGTTGAAGGTGTGAAATGAAGACCAGGAAGCTGCCTCTTGAATGGTGGCATGGCCCAGGCCTTTGAAAAAGGCTGCAGAAGAAGCTGCAGCCCTAGTGGAATGAGCCTTTACTTTCGAGGCTAAAGGCTTGCCATCATGGCAAAAGAAGATGGCCTTTGAGATACATGAAGCAATGGTCTGTTTACAGACTGCTCTGCCTAGGGCTCTAGAGTGAAAGGAGACAAACAGCTGGTCTGATTCCCTGATGGACTTGGTTTTATCTAGGTAGAATCTGAGCTGCCTGTGCACATCCAAGGAATGAAGTTTCCTTTCTGAGGAATTCTGAGGTTGTGGAAAGAAAACAGGCAGGTTAACAGATTGGTTCAAGGAAAGCTCATTCACTACTTTAGGCATGAATGAAGGATTAGTCCTCAAAGAGTCTCTGTCTTTGTGGAAAATGAGGTAAGGTGAATGGACATGAGGGCTTGGATTTCGGAGACCCTCCCGGTAGACGTCAAAGCTACTAGCAGAACTTAAGAGAAGCTGAGAAAGCTAGCTCAAAGAGGGACTTTTCTAGTACAAAATTAAGGTCCAAAGGTGGTGGAGCTGGTTTCCTATGGGGTCTGAGATGCAGAACTCTTTTAAGGAACAGTTTAACCTCTAGCCTGTATGCTAAATGGAGAAGCATAGGTAGACAAACAGAAATAGCAAACAAATGTACCTTTACGGAAGAGTATGATAATCCAGAGTGCGAGAGCTCACACAAATGAGCATGGACCATATGCACTGGGACTGCCAAAGGGTCCTGTATTTTCTTAGAACACCACCTGGAAAAACATTTCCACTTTGCAATGTAATTTTGTCTTGTGCTAGGTTTCCTGGTCTCATGCAGGACTTTGAATACGTCCTCTGAGTATTGGTGGTGCAAAGGGATCAAAAGTATATCAATCACGGGGACAAGTTCAGGTTGTGAAGCTGTGGGTGTATCAGAGATCCCCTGTCTTGTGTGAGTAGATCGAACCTTTGAGGTAATTTGTGGCGACTGCCCCTGCTAGATCGAACCTTTGAGGTAATTTGTGGTGACTGCCCCTGGCTAGCTGAAGTAAGAGAGGGAACCAATGCTGTCATGGCCAAAAGGGGGTCCACCAGGAGGATTTCTGGTCTGTCTTTCTGAATCTTCAGTAAGACTTTCTGAATTAAGAGATATTGGGGGAAGGCATACAGGTACATCTTTCCCCAAAGAAGGAGAAGGCGTCTACTTTCCATGCTTGTGGATGCAGTAGCCTTGTGCAGAAGAGGGGTAGCTGTCCTGGCAGGAGGCAAACAGATCTCGTTTTGGAGTGCCCCAGTTGTGTACAATGTCCAGAAACACCTCCATGTGCAACATCCATTCGTGAGAAGGTGCCATGGTTCTGCTTAGTGTGTCTGCCAATATATTTTCTGAGTTTGGAATATGAACAGCCAGTAGGTGAAGTAACTGAGAACTGGAAAGATTCCAAATCAATATTGCTAGAGAGCATAGAGGATAGGATTTTGACCCCCCCCCCCCCACTTGTTGACATACCATAGCACAGTCATGTTGTCTGTGATGACTCTCAGTGCGCCTGGTAGCAGAGGCTGCAAGAAAGGTCTGTAGAGACAGGACTACAGCTCTCATTTCTTTTATGCTGATGGGATCCTGTAGTCTGTTTGAGGACCATGTGCACTGTTCTTTGTGCTGGCTGGAGGGGAGGATGCAGCCACAGCTCTACAACCCAGGTCTGAGGTGTCTGCTAAGAGATGCTGTACTGGAGTTGAAATTTGCAAGTGGACTCCCTGACTGAGGTGAATTTGTGAGATCCACCAGCCGAGTTCCTTTTTCAGACATGGCAGATGAGGAATGGTTGCCTCTATAGGGACTGAAGATGTTGGCACCAGAGATTTTTCAGACACCACTGAAATTTCCTCATTTGAAGGTTTGACCTCACTGAGTGCAGTGAGATCATATTCTGATTTCAGGCACTCCTACTGTGTACAAAGAGAGCATCTGGGAAAGAAAAAAAAAAAGAAAAATTTTAAGCTTGTTTCCTGTAAGCGGTCTAGACTGTTTGTAGGCTTCTGAGCACCTAAGCCTTTCTGTGTTGGAGGGAAGCCTTCTAGGTTAATTTTGTTTCTTAGAACTAGCCAGTTTTATAGTTTCAGCCC
This sequence comes from Protopterus annectens, assembly GCF_019279795.1. NCBI lineage: Eukaryota > Metazoa > Chordata > Ceratodontiformes > Protopteridae > Protopterus > Protopterus annectens. The sequence goes on from NC_056732.1 coordinate 1,070,989,587, forward strand.
TCAAATCTGTTTCTTTGAACTCAGCACTTGTTCAGAACTCGTAAGCACTAAATAAGCTGCAAATTACTACAGCACTCAACTTTCCTCACTTGTCTAGAAGAAAGCAGTTTTTAGTACTTAATAAATAAGCACCTACCCAGGCATGTCTAAGGGTCAGCTGCCAGTGACTTCTCCTGTCTGCATGATGAATCTTGGCATCTTGGGGCAATGCAGCAATTGCCTCATGTACACAGACAACCCTGTCCTCCTACCACCCAACACTACAACCTGCGAGAGATACACTTATATAGCCAAACTGGAAGCAAAGCTCTCTTCACCCAAGACTGGACTAGACAGTCAAGAGGAGAAGGTAAACACTTGCACCACACCACACTCATCCCATAGTCCCTCAAAACCTAAACCACCAACACACACACATAGAAACTCAAAACACAAACCTACATTCGCAGAGGCTCTCAATAAAAACCTGCTGAAGCATCAGAGACCTCCAAAGCAGAAAAATAAGCAAACTCCATCCCCCCAACACAACCCAAATGACACATAGCCCACAAACTCAGTGTGCCACTCAACAGCAGCCCATAAGGCATAACAACGTACCCAAAACTCTAGTCATAGGTGACTCTATAGTCAGGCACACTGATGTTCCACTCACCAGGCTAAACAAGGAGAAAGTTATGTCAGCTGCCAGGATCCACCACATAATGCACAAACTCACGTCACTCCACAACAAGTACAAATATGACACTGTCATTGTCCATGTTGAATGACCTGAGACGCACCTCCCTGGACTACATGTAAAGAGACATGGAGGAGCTCTCCGATCTTGCTGCCCACGCAGGTATGACCCTAGCCCTGAGTAGCATCCTGCCATCCCCCAGAATGATACCACAGTACAAGGACAAACAATTGGCTAAGCTTCTGGTGTCATTCTAAGGGGATCCAGTATTTGTCTGCCTGGGACGACATGATCAACAGACCACGATGCTTTGTCAGAGATGGCCTGCACCTGTCGCCCTCGGGATTCCGGATACTGGCTACGGCTCTTGCCACCCCTATAGTGCCTTTTTTAGGCAAGGTTCAAATGACAAATTCACCACTGTAACAGGTACAAGCAAGCAAAATCTGAGGGTAATGCTACTCAATGCTAGACGTCTAAACCTCAAAATGCACTCACTCGAGGCACTCCTTAACATGGAGAACATCGACATCTGTGCAGTGACAGAGACCTAGTTCAAAGCTCCAGAGAACACCCCTGCGTTACCAGGCTATAATTCATACCACACCTTGCGGCCACCTAACCCAGAATGAAGCACTAAAGGTGGAGGTGTGTCCATATTCATTAAGGATATCCACACCTCCAGGCTAGTAGCACAACATAATGCATCCGAGAATATCCAAATGCAACTAACTCTGGGTAAAAACGCAATCCAAATTGTAGCTTGCTACAGACCCCCCACCATGCCCCAGGATTCCCACTCATTTCTTGATATACTGGAAAGTATTAGGGTACAACCCAACACCCTAATAATGGGCGATTTCAACTACCCCACCATTAACTGGGAAAACTACTCATGTACCAACTCTTTTTCTCAACGTTTTCTGGACTTCTTAAATTCCAACGCCTTGGCTCAACTTATTCACACCCCCACCAGGGGCAGCAATATCCTAGACCTGGTCATTACCAACATGGGCAACCAGTGTTCCACACCAGAGATCAATTCCTCGTTATTCAGATCCAACCACAAACTAATCACCCTAGACATCCACATCCTGTCCCCACCCCCAATTAGGGAAACCACCATAAAAAACTTCTCCAAAGCCAACTTCACACTTCTTAAGACAGAAGTGGCAAACTTCATGACACCCATGCAGATGGACAATAGAGGTACGACTGCTGAATCCTACACAAATGCACTTTATAAGCACTTACACAAGTGCATGGATCATGCTATCCCTAATAGAACCAAGATGCTATCCTGCAAAAAAAGGAAGCCAATCTGGTGGTCCTCCACCATAAACAAACTCTACAACAGAAGAAAGAAACTGTTGCAAAAAAAAAAAAGAGTAAAATCCCATGACTGGAGGAACTCCCTGGTCAACCTCAGTAAGAAGCTGAGATCCCTCAAAATCCTCCAAAGCTAGTTATGAAAACAAAATTGCCACTGACTCTAAAGACAACCACAAAGCATTCTGCAGCTATGTCAAGAATCTCAATGGCGACACTCAGATCTGCTCTGAGTTACGGCACAATGGCACTAAATATACAGAACCAACTGATATTGCCAACATCCTGGCAGATAAGTTCAGTGCTAACTTTATCCTCCTCTCACCCCCTCGAGGTTCCATCTCTATACCGGAGGAATGCAAAGTTCCTGTAATCACAGCTGGACAGGTAAAAAAAAAATTCTCCAAAGCCAAGAACACAGCATCCATGGGACCTGACAATATTCCAGGCTGCGTGGTTCGAACTACAGAATGAATTGGCACCCTACCTAAGTACCATGTTCAATCATAGCCTCACCTCAGGCTTTGTGCCCACTGAATGGCGCACCGCGACTGTTATCCCACTGCACAAAGGGGGAGCCATGACAGACCCCGGGAACTACCTCCCCATTAGCTTGACGAGCCTGGTCTGCATGGAACTCAAAGACATTGGTAATCTCCAAACTCTGGACCTTACCCACTTCGGGTTTGTAAAAGGCAGATCATGTCTCCTAAACCTGACTGACTTCTCTGAAGCAGTCACCAATGCCATAGATGAGGGTAAGGTGGTTCACACACCTTATCTAGATCTCACCAAGGCTTTTGACATCATCCCCCACTATGGAATTATAGATAAGCTCACTAAACTAGGTATAAATCCCTATGTCACAAGATGGGTTGCCAACTGGCTCACGGACAGAACCCACACTGTGAAAGTAGCAGACTCCAAATCCAACTTCAGACCAGTGACAAGTGGAGTACCACAGGGTTCAGTCCTGGGTCCGCTACTGTTTGGTATCTACTTCTCTGAAGTACAAGCTAACACAGAAGGTCTTTGGCTAACAAAGTTTGCAGATGACTGCAAACTAGGAGCCATAATCGAAACTCCTAACAAATGGACATGCTACAAAAGGGCCTCACTGAGACAGATGCCTGGTGTCAAAGCCATGGCCTGAAGCTCAATGCCAAAAAGTGTACTGTCATCCCCTTTGGTAAAATCTCTGTACCCATGAACTACCACATAAGTGGTAGTCTACTTAATGCCAAAAGTGTGATAAGAGACCTTGGGACACAGGTGGACAGTAGTCTCTCCTTTGATAATCACATCGCCACAGTGGTCAGGAAATCCTTCTACATGGCACACCTCATCACAAAAGGTTTCTCATCCAGAAAAAGAGAGGTCATTGTTCCCCTCTACTCATCACTCATTAGACCCATTATAGAGTACAACGCCCCTTTTGGTATGTACCTCACAAGACATCTACAACAACTAGAAAGGCCACAGAAATACCCCACAAAGAGGATTACTGCCCTACGCAGACCATCTCAAAAAACTCCAGCTTTACTCAGTCGCATATCGCCTTCTCAGAGGCAATCTCTGACTAACATACAAAGCTATGTCAAACCCAGAGCTGTTGGACATGCTCCACTTAAAGAAATCCCAATCCCTCTGAGCTACATGCTCTAGGGACCTAAACCTTGACACCACAATAAACAGAACATGCTGGAGGGATAGATTCCTGTCCCAGAGACTTCCCATACTCTGGAACAGCCTACCTATGTCAAACAGAGCTTATCATTAGCACTCTTCCAGAAAAATCTTAATGACTGGATGGGAAATAGGAAATTCACCCCAGGGATCACTTCTGTGGCTCTGCTCGACAGGGGCACAGGAAAATAATCTTCTTGTGTGGCAAAAGCCAGGGTACCTTTTTGGCTAGGCTTATATAGGCCCTAGGGCTAATAGCCTAGTACCTACCTATGAACATATGAAGTTTGGCCAGTGGAAGCATAGAGATCAGGGAAGCCATATGCCTTAGGAGCTTCAGGAACTGTCTGGCTGTCAAAGATAAGAGGGGAAGCAGGGATAGGAGATACTGATGCAAGCTGTCTATTTTTTTGTTGGGAATGAAGTCAGTCATTAGAACTGCCTGTATCCTGCAACTGAGAAAGGTTATGTCCTGGGAGGGGGTGAGCTGAGATTTTTGCAAATTTAGAGTGAATCCACAAATTTCCAGGATGCTGGAGACCAGATGCAGATGTAGTGTTAAGGAGTGAGGGTCCCTGTCATCTAGATATGAATAAATCTGAACTCCCAACAGCCTGCAGTGAGCTATCAGTGGGGCTAAACATTTTGTAGACAATGGGTGCAGCAGACACACCAAAATTCAAGGCAGAAAATTGAAAATGAGAGGAGCCTATCAAAAAACATAGGAATTTTCAGCATGAAGGGTGAATGGGAATATGCAGATAAGCATCTTTCAAGATCCACTGAGACCATGTAAGCTTGAGATGGGATAAGAGGCAGTAATGTCTGTAGAGAAAGCATCTTGAACGCGAGTACCTTGAGGAACAGACTGAGGTAGGACAGGTCTAAGATTGGTCACCAAGGACCGTCCTTTCTTGGAACCAGAAACATTCTGGAATAGAAACACTTGTCCATGTGCTCTGGAGGAACTGGCTGGATAGTGTCTTGAATTAAAAGTTGTGTTAAGATGGGGTGAAGAGTTGAATTTTAGTTTTTGGTGGTTATGAAAAGCTTTGGAAAGGTGGGAGCACCCACCAAGCCATGAAATATCCATTCTGAATGATGGATAACACCCACTGGTCAGTGGTCAACTTCTGCCAGGAGAAGAGGGATAGAGTGAGGCACAGGAACAGAGGGGTGTCACAAGGTAGCTGGTCTGAGTCACACAAAGGGGGAGCTCTGTCTTGAAGAGGTTGCCTGGGAAAGGAAGGAAGGAGTGGAGGCTGCAAATGTCCTATGGGTAGTAGCTTGTCTACAGTGTCTCTTTCCCCTTGACTGAGTAGTAGTAGTAGTAGTTCACCTCCTAACAAAAGAAGTCTTTTGAGGGTAGTTTCTATCTAGGAATAGCGCCTTACCTTTCTCCTGTAGGAATTTAAAAAGCTTAGCAGAAGCAGTCTCGAATAATCCAGAGTTATCTAGGTGGGCGTCTAACAACGTAGCCTGAAAATCAAGAGGTAAAAGCTGTAATCTAAGCCATGGATACCTTCAAAGGACTGAACCAGATGCAGCCTACTTAGAAGAAGCCTCCAAAGCATCATAACTACATTTGATCATAACTACATTTTATGGAGTGTCTGGTTACTTGAGAAGCTGCTGAAAGTACATTTGTGAGTTGAGTCTT
>NC_056732.1:1071002437-1071022437 GCF_019279795.1 Protopterus annectens
AGCTCTGACTCCTGTCTTTTTGTCAATGCCACTGTCTCCAACACATATAACATAGCTGGTCTCACTACCCTCTTGTAGACCTTCCCTTTCACTCTTACTGGTACTAGTCTGAAACAAATCACTCCTGACACTCTTCTCCACCCACTCCACCCTGCCTGTACTCTCTTCTTCACCTCTCTTCCACACTCACCATTACTCTGAACTGTTGATCCCAAGTACTTAAACTCATTCACCTTCGCTACCTCTACTCCCTGCATCCTCACCATTCCTCTATCCTCCCTCTCATTCACACATATATATTCTGTCTTAGTACTGCTGACCTTCATTCCTCTTCTCTCTAGAGCATATCTCCATCTCTCCAGGGTCTCCTCCCCCTGTTCCCTACTCTCACTACAGATCACAATGTCATCTGCAAACATCATAGTCCACAGGGACTCCTGTCTGATCCCGTCTGTCAACCTGTCCATCACCATTGCAAATAAGAAAAAGGCTCAGAGCTGATCCTTGATGTAATCCCACCTCCACCTTAAATGCATCTGTCACTCCCACAGCAGACCTTACCACTGTCACACTACCCTCGTACACATCCTGTACCACTCTTACATACTTCTCTGACACTCTCGACTTCCTCATATAATACCACAACTCCTTTCTAGGCACCCTGTCATATGCTTTCTCTAAATCCACAAAGACACAATGCAACTCCTTCTGACCTTCTCTGTACTTCTCCATCAACACTCTCAGAGCAAACATCGCATCTGTAGTGCTCTTTCCTGGCATGAAACCATACTGCTGATCACTAATCATCACCTCCCTTCTTAACCTAGCTTCCACTACTCTTTCCCATAACTTCATGCTGTGACTGATCAGTTTAATCCCTATGTAGTTACTACAGCTCTGCACATCACCCTTATTCTTAAAAATCGGTACCAAAACACACTTTCTCCATTCCTCAGGCATCCTCTCACTTTCCAAGATTTCATTAAACAATCTAGTTAAAAATTCCACTGCCATTTCACCAAAACACTTCCATGCTTCCACAGGTATGTCATCTAGACCAACAGCCTTTCCGTTCTTCATCCTCTTCATAGCTATCCTTACTTCCTCCTTGCTAATCCACTGCACTTCATGATTCACTATCCACACATCATCCAACCTTCTCTCCCTCTCATTCTCTTCATTCATCAACCCCTCAAAGTACTCTTTCCATCTGGTCAACACACACTCCTCGCTTGTGAGTACGTTTCCCTCATTATCCTTTATTACCCTTACCTGCTGCACATGTTTACTAGCTCAGTCCCCTCTGTCTAGCCAATTGGTACAGGTCCTTTTCTCCCTCCTTAGTGTCCAACCTTTTATACAACTCTTCATTTGCCTTATCCTTCACCACCTCTCTCTTTGCCATGCACCTCATCTCCTTATACTCTTGTCTACTTTCTTCATCTCTTTGACAATCCCACTTCTTCTTTGCCAACCTCTTTCTCTGTATACTCTCCTGTACTACTTCATTCCACCAGGTCTCCTTGTCCTCCTTCCTCTTTCCAGATGTCACACCAAGCACCTTTCTAGCCATCTCTTTTACTAGCTCTGTATATATGTATATATAACTGGGGAGGGTTGCATCAGGAAGGTATTCGGTAACTCTTCACTGCCACCCAGTGCCTGTCTTAACTGTTCCCTGAACATCACCTCACAATTACCCTTTTTCAATTTCCATCATTTGATCCTTGCTGCTGCCCTCACACTCACCCTCCTCTTCTTGATCACCAATTTCATCCTACAAACCACCATCCTATGCTGCCTAACTACACTTTCCCCTGCCACCACTTTACAGTTTCCAATCTCCTTCAGACTGGCCATTCTACATAAGATATAATTCCACCTGTGTGCATCTTCCCCTACTCTTGTATGTCACCCTATGCTCCTCTCTCTTGTTAAAATAAGTATTCATCACAGCCATGCCTATCCTTTTCGCAAAGTCCACTACCATCTGACCTTCTGCATTCCTTTGCTTAACACCATACCTACCCATCACTTCCTCATCCTTTCTGTTCCCTTCACCAACATGCCCATTGAAATCTGCTCCAATCACCAGTCTCTCACCCTTGGGTACAGTCATCACCACTTCATCCAATTCACTCCAAATGTTTTCTTTCTCATCCATCACACACCCAACCTGTGGAGCATATGGACTAACAACATCCATCATTACACCATCAATTTCCAGCTTCATAAACAAAACTCTATCCAACACTCTTTTCACCTCCAAAACACTCTTAGCATACTGCTCCTTCAGGATAATGCCTACGCCATTTCTCCTCCCATCCACACCATGATAAAACAATTTGAAACCGCCTCTGATACACCTAGCCTTGCTCCCCTTCCATCTGGTCTCTTGCACACACAACATACCAACCTTCCTTCGGTCCATCATATCAGCTATCTCTCTCCCTATACCAGTCATACTGCCAACATTAAAATTTCCGACCCTCACTATCACAGTCCTAGCCTTTACCTGCCTTTGGGCATGCCTTCTTCCTCTTCTCCTCCTTCGGCCAACAGTAGCCCAATTTCTGCCAGCACCCTGTTGGCCAACAGTACTGGTGGCGGTCATTGTTAACCCAGGCCTCGACCGATCCGGTATGTATTTCTGTACTGTTTTCTGAATGCATGATTTGGCAAAATTTTACCCCAGATGCCCTTCCTGATGCAACCCTCCCCAGTTATATATATATATATAGATATATATATATATATATAAAATGTATGCGTGTGTGTGTGTGTGTGTGTGTATGCATGTATATATATATATATATATATATATATATATATATATAAATATAATGTATGCGTATTTATATATATATAAAATGTATGCGTGTGTGTGCAAAAAACTTAGAAAAATAGTAATGCTTCAAAACACTGAGAAAATCTTAAACTGAAGAAAATAATCTATTAAAACAAAAAACACTTCAATGGCAATAGGTCATGAAAAAAAGAGAACGCACAAACAGATGGTTTTAAGCGCTTTCATTATTTGCACATCTTTGAACTTCATCAGAAAACAAAGTTTAAACAATGCAGAGGTTAAAAGCTAGACAAAAGCAATAAAATACGATACCTGAGCATCAGCTCCACTCCCACAAAAAGAAATCTCTTACAAGTTAGGCATGGGAGGGGTAAATCCAATCTAAACAGTAATGCCATGAAATGAAACAGTTCACTAACTACAAACAAGATCTAAGGTTAAGGTACCATATTAAATTGTAAAGTAAAACTCAAAGCAAAATATCATTCTAAAAAAGCCATACAGTACAAAGTCATGGTGAAATAAGCAACAAAGTAAACAGTCATCCTAACATAAGTAGAACAGCAGTCAGTAAAACAGTAACACTGTAATGTAAAACTTAATCTTGCTACCGGCAAGACACATTTTAAATTCAAACTGTCATTCAACCCAGGAAAACTGTCTGCTCCCATTTTAAGATGCCATTTCAGTTCTTGTACTTCCAGTAAAGTTGCATAATCACCGAAGATTGGGTGGAACATCTGGGATTGATGTTTTTTGACTTCTTGGGGGTGTCTGGGAGAAGGGAATTTTGTAACCCCTGGATATTATGCACCATACCCACGTGTCTTCTGCTATATCTTGCCATTCTTCCCCAGACTGCTTCCAGAGGTGGGCAGCCGGGCAATCCTTCAGGGATTCTGAAAGGGCCTGGTAGAGAAAGTACAGTTGTGTACACCTACCATAAATGTAGATGTTAGAGTGTCTTCACTGTTGCAGTCATAACTGTAGGGTGCTCCTCTTCCCATTTAGAGGCATAGGATTTCCTAGTGCTAGGCCGTCTAGCTTACAAAAGAACATCCAAAACTTGTTTGGGAAGACTAGAGGAAATCAAATTCCTTTGAAGAGCCAAGCTGCCAGGCAAAGGGTCTTGAGATTGGAATGTAGTAACTGACCCTGATGCTGGGACAGAAGCGAAGGGTTCAGTGGGAGAATCCAAGGAGGCCCCGAGAACAGGAGCTTTAAGGTTGGATACCAAAACTGTCGAGGCCAATTTGGAGCAATCAAGATGAGGAACTTGGGCTTGTCCTGTTTTATCTTCAGTAGTACCCGAGGCAGTAGAGGAAGAGGAGGGAAGGCATATGCTGAAAGGCTTCTCCAGCTGAAGGACAGGGCATCCACTCTCCATGCTGTTTTGTGGAAGGACCTGGTGCAAAAGCGAGGCAGCTGATGATTGAGATGGGATGCAAACAGATCTATCTGGGGACATCCCCAAACTGCAGTAATTCTGTTGAACAAGTTGGTGTCTAGCATCCATTCGTGAGGATCTGTAATGTTTCTGCTCAGGCTGTCTGCTAAGAGATTCTGTTTCCCTGGAATGAATTGAGCCTGGAGATACAGATTCAAATTTAGAGCTGTGTCCCATAACCCCATAGCTAGTCTGCAAAGGGGATATGAATGAGAACCCCCCTGCTTGTTGATGTACCACATGACCGTGGTGTTGTCTGTGCGAATTAGCAGAGGCCCTGGTTGTAAAAGGTTTTTGAAGGCTAAAAGGGCATTTTGAACTGCCAACATTTCCTTCAGATTGATGTGCCAGTGAAGATGGTCCTTTGTCCAGGTTCCCTGCTGGCAATTGTCTAGAAAGTGTGCTCCCCAAGCATAATCCGAGGCATCCGTGGTTAGGATTTGAGTAGGTTGAGGGAGACGAAAAGGTTTTCCTTCGTTTAAAGTGCAAGCCCTGGACCACCAGAGGAACTCCTTCTGGAGGCAGGGGATCAGAGGAATCAGAATATCCAGATCGTGGTAATGCTGTGACCATACACTTTTCAGATACCATTGAAGCTTTCTCATGTGAAGCCTTGCGTTTGGAATCAACAGAATGCAGGAAGCCATGTAGCCCAGAGCCTGCAGGAATTTCCTTGCAGTGAGCTGAAATAGAGTTGCCAAGGTGTTGAAAGTAGAAGCCAGCTGAGTTTGTTTTTCTGGAGTGAGGTAGGCCCTTTGTAAGGTTGTATTTAAGAGGGCTCCCAAGAATACCATTTGTTGAGAAGGGATCAAATGTGACTATTTTATGTTCACTGAGAATCCCAGTAGTAGGAGAAGACGTTGAACAAAGTCCAGATGTTGAAGCAGAAGATCTTTGCTGTCTGCCTGAATAAGGCAGTCGTCCAAATAGGGGTAAATCTGGATCCCCTGAAGTCTGCAGTAAGCCACTACTGGTGCCAGGCACTTGGTGAAGACTCTGGGCGCAGTAGATAAACCAAAGGGCAGAACAGAGAATTGAAAGTGCCTCGAACCTGCCTTGAACCTGAGGAATTTCCTGCGTTCTTGTCTGATAGGGATATGCAAACAGGCTTCCTTTAAGTCCAATGTCACCATCCAGGCGTCCTGAGAGAGCATTGGAATTAGCTGTTGCAGAGTAAGCATCTTGAACTTTGGAATTTCCAAAAGGTGTTTAACACAGAAAGGTCCAGAATAGGTCTCCATGAGTTTTGTTTTCTGGGAACCAGAAACAGCCTTGAATAAAACCCTTTTCCCATTTCCAAGAGTGGAACAGGCTCTATGGCTCTCATGGCCAGAAGAGCATCCACTTGAGTTAAGGCCTCTGACCATTGAAGTTTTGGCAGATCTGGCCAACCGTGAGTCCTTGGCAAAGTGTGAAAGTGGAACTTGTAACCTTTTAAAATCACGTCCAATACCCATCTGTCCTGGGTAATATGAGTCCAATTTCTGTAAAAAAGAGACAGTTTTCCTCCGAGAGGGGCGTCCAGGTGAAGGGGTCCTGAAGCCCAACCGAGAGGGTCATTGAGTTTGCTTTCTTTGAGATTGGGATCTGTCTTCTCCCCTTCTAGGTGAAGAAGCAGTCCATTGTCTAGATCTTTAAGAGGTCTGGCCTTGACTACGACCTCTGGAGCGTCTATATCTTCCCCTTTGAGGCCTGTCAGACGTGGGAAAGGACCAATTTTTAGTGGGCCAATTCCTGGAAAATCTAGGAGGCTGAACTTGCAAGAAATCTTTTACAGTCTGCATGGATTTTGCCTTTTCTTCCATCTTTTTAATAACTTCCTCAGCCTTAGAACCAAAAAGAACATCTTGTTGAACAGGGGCATCTAATAACTTAGCCTTAACCTGTTCAGGTAAACTTTGTTCACGAAGCCAGGCATGTCTCCTAATCACAGTACCAGAGGCAGCAGCCCTGCAAGAAGCATCCAAAGCATCAAAACCACAATGTAAGCTATGCTTGTTAACCTGTTCAGTAGCGTGCAAAACATCCTGAAGTTCCTTATCCTCTGCACAAGCAGGAAGGGAAGCAAGCTTTTGCTTTAAAACAGACAAAAGAAATTGCTGATATTTAAACATATGAAACTGGCAATTTAAAGCCCTTACAGACAGGGTAGCAGAAGTATATACCTTTTTACCCCACCTGTCTAAAGCACGAGAATCCTTCTCAGAGGGAATAGGATTTTTAGAAGTAGCAACCTTAGCAGCCTTAGAACCCTGAGAAATAGTTTCAGGATCTGCAGAAGGGTTTTAAATAAAAATAAATGAGAGTCAGGAACCCTATAAAATCTATCAGGCTTAGAAGGAGCAGGAGGCATGGAATCAGGATTCAAATTAGCCTCAGAAAAAGCATCATCTACAATGTCCAAGACAGGAGGGATAGCTAAAGGCCTATGCTGAGAAAGAAGAAGAAATTCTCTAAGCCTCTTTTTGGAAGCAGAATATTCCTGTCCTTCCCAATGAAAATGTTCCCTCATCTCATGCAAGGTTTCCCCAAAAGAAAAATCCTCAGGCGGAGAGGCCGAGGGCAAAGAATCCTCAGCATCCGAATCCTCATAAGGGGGAAAGGAATAGTCCTGATCAGAGGAAGAAACAGAAGATACAGAAGCCTGGTCAGAGGAATCCAGAGTAACATCCTGTTGAGGCCTTTTCTCAGGAGGGGGGTGAGAACCCCTAATCATTGTAAGCAAATCTTCAGCCATCCTCAATAATTGTTTTTGTGTCTTGGGAGTGGATTCAGAAGCAGCTTGAGCTGAAACTTTAGACTTAGTAGGAGTCTTTGTATTTGCCTTTGCCTTTGAAATAGTGATATGAGTAGGCCTGAAAACCCTCTCAGAAGCCGGTACCTGCACAGCGGTTCCGGACCCATCTGAAGGAGCGACGTCCGAAGGTCCTGCAGCAGTTAAAATAGTGGGCCTTGATGGTTCCCCATGGGAGTCCGTATCGGCCATCGGTTCAGAAGTGGCGGACGACAGGGGCTGCAAAAGCGCCTCACTGACGACAGCCGAACCGGACACTGGCTCCAGCTGCAACGAGTCCTGTTTGGACCTCGGAGGCCTGTCTTTGTCTTTGCACTTCTTTTGAACTCCGGTAGTGTCCGACGACATTCTGTAATTGAAGCGTCTGCCAAAATAATTTAAAGCCCAATCGTACCTGCGCTTGATAGTACGAGAGTTGAACCTGGCACAGAACCGACAACAAGAAACGTCGTGGTCAGGGCCTAAGCAAGGTAGACAGTAAGAGTGGAAATCTTTATGAGGTATTTGTTTCCTACACGCTATACAATTATTAACTTTTTCTGACATCGGAGGAACAAGAAAAAGATTCTACGGGTACTTAGCTTTGAGAAGAGAAGTAAGAACTTCGGACCGACAACAACCAAATACGCTGTTCGAAAATCGCCAACCGTTTTGCGAGCTGCTTTCCACCGCACGGCAAGAAAGACTGGAGAAGATGGCGTCGGCTGAGGGCTATGTACCAAGGCGTACTGACGTCAGGATACTAGCTTATACAGCCGACGCCGGACCCAGACTTTGGGATTCTGGCCGACCTCGGGCTGCCTGCCGGCAGGAGCACCCTACAGTTATGACTGCAACAGTGAAACACGAAGAACATCGTATCCCTGTTGTGGACCCCCCCTGACGCGAGGTTGGCGACTCCCGTTATTTCCCCCTCTGCCCCTGGGGGAATTATCTCCATGAGTGTCCGGCAAAGCTTCCTGGGATTTACGGAAGCACATTTTGCTACTCTTTTGGCCTTTAGGATGGCAGAGTGTTTTGCCATCTTGTTCACTCCAGATAAGAGTCTCTCGAACTTACAGCCCGAATAAGGCCAAGCTGTCAAAGGGGGCGTTCATGAAGGAGGACTTGAAGGGCTCCACAAATTGACAAAGGCACATTCAGGAGTGTCTGTGAAGAGCCACTCCTGTGCCTGCAGCCCTACTCGCTCCATCTGCTGCGTAAGAAATCAGGCGCATGGAGGAGTTAACAATGGAGTTTAGGGTCGCTAGCTGGTTAGCCGACTTGGAAGCCGCTCCCTCAGCTGAAGGATTCTGGAGAGTATCTCCCAGCTCTTTAAGGAGATCCCTCTGAAGTCTTGTGAAATGTGTCAAATAGTTCAGAGACTGAAGAGTAAAGGCCGCTGAAGTGAAAACATGTGTCCCATATTTATCCATGGCTCTAGACTCCTTTTTTGGTGGATGGATAGAAGAGGAAGTCTCCAAGAGTTCCTTCTTGGTGGCTGCTGCTGCCACCACCATAGCATAAACTGACACACCTTTAGAGAGAAAAGTCTTGTCCTCTGATGCGGTCATGAACTTGTTAGGCCTTCTCGGAATGGGCTCCATGGTCTGTGAAGCCCTCCATGCCTTTCGACTCACTACTGACAAAAGTGGGTCGAAAAGCAGACACACCCAGGAGGTGGAGGGTTGGGAACCAAACGTGTCCAGGTACACGGACTGGTCCTCAGAAGGGGCAAGGGACTTCCAGTTTCCCCTCTGCCTAAGGATCTCCAGGATGTCAGAGAATGAGGGGACCCTTCTGAGTCATCCAAGTCAGTGTCAGAAGTGACGGACTCAGGGGAGTCCACATGCTTCCTCTTATATTTCTTCTTTCTGAAAGCCTTCTCTGAGGCATGCTCAGGAGAGGTCTCGGAAGAAGAGGGGACGTCCTGTGGGGTGTCCTGGGGCATCGGTTCACTACACTTGGGACAGAGAAGAATTCGAGGCAGACACTGGTATCGATGGGGACGAAGCCAATGGAGCCGAGGGTGGGGCTGTCTCAGTGGATAGCACACTCCTCATCACTTCGAAGGCGCCGCGATCTGGAATGGAGGGAGGCTCCGGCTCTGTGGAGCCTGGATGCCTCCTCTGCACCGAAGGCAATGGCTCTGAGGCAGATGTGGGGGCCGAACTCACCTGCGCTGAGGCTCCGAGGGGGAGAGCGGGGTCGGACAAGGGTCCGATGACACCCCCCCCCCTCGGAGCTGACGAGAGAGTCTCAGTGCCCAGATTCCTCGACAAAGCGGACTATCGAGAAGGCCAGAGCAGATGCTGGAACTGGCAAGGGTTGTCAGAATCGATGGTTCCACCACTACTTCCATGCACTCCGGCTCCGAACTGGATGCAGTCGGAGGAGAAAGAGAGGCAGGTACTGGTTCGGACAATGGTGCCACTTCCTTCTGGGCTGGGCCCGACAACAATTGAGCAAATACCTTGAGGAGCCTCTTTACCACTCTCTCCATATCATCATCCGATAAACTCCTGGATGATCGAGAGGAGTGGGCCGAGGACTGGTGACTACCTGTCACTGACTGCAAAAGTGGAGACTGAGGCACAGATCTCACCGGGTCCAGCGAAGAAGGCCTCTATCTCTTTTGAGTTCGGGATGGCTCAGAAGCCTCAGATGTAGCTGCTGGAGACAAGGACTCTTCGGAGCCAACAATCCGCTCCGAAGGTTCAGAAGATTTTGATTTAGACTTTGTTGGCACCGAAGATATAGTCGATGAAGATGCCAGTTTGTCATCGGATTTTTAGGGGGCTGAGTATCCAATGCTACTTTAACCTGAGGTTTCAATAACCCTCTCAAAATAAGTTTGTTGCACCTCTCCTGCAAAACCCATGCGCTAAAGGCATGGCAAACAGAGCACAAATCCTGCAGGTGGACCGCACCTAAACAATACACACAACTCATGTGCCCATCCATAAGGAACATTTTTTGGCAACACAAATCACATTTTTTGAATCCTTACTTCTTAGGAATGTCTTTGGACATTATAAACACCACAAAACAAAAAGACTAACAACTGGTAAAAGTTTTTTGTTTTTTTAAAGAAGAAACAAGAGGGGCAGAAGAAGATGGGGTAGCCAAATGGCTACTGCTCCCAAAGGGCGAAGGCCTCTAACTAAAATGGCTTCTCCCTAGGTAGCAAGGAGGGATAATAGGTCAAGAGAACAACTCACAATAAACAAAGGGCCACTGACAACACACAGGAAAAGGCCTGAGAGAAAACGGCCTAACAACAGCAAAACAATAGCAACGAGGCTAGGGATGATAAAGAAGAGAAAACACTAAACTCAAAAGGAAATTAGCTTTAAACAATAAATTCAGACAGACTTCTTCACAGCTTAGTGGTTAAGTGCTGTGACTGTAATGTACAGGGTCCTGGTTTCAAGACATGTGTGAGCTATTTATTTTGAACCTGACTGACTTCTTCGACTCAGTTTCCAGAGCCGTGGACAAGGGTAAGTTGGCCCACACAGCCTATTTGGACCTTGCCAAAGCCTTCGACACCATCCCCCACTCTGGAATCAAACTTACTAAGCTAGGCATTAATCCCTACGTCACTCGATGGGTTGCCACCTGGCTTACTGACAGAACCCACACTGTAAAAGTAGCTGACTCCAAATCCAGCTCCAGACAAGTGGAGAACCTCAGGGTTCACTCCTGGGATCGCTCTTGTTTGGCATCTACTTCTCTGAAGTACAGGCCAATACTAAGGGACTCTGGCTAACAAAATTCGCAGATGACTGTAAACTGGGAGCCATTACTGAATCCCCAAATGATGTGGATATTCTACAAAAGGGCCTTACAGAAACAGATGCTTGGTGCCAGAGCCATGGGCTCAAGCTCACTGCTAAGAAATGTATAGTTATCCCCTTTGGGAAAAAACACACACCCGTGAATTACCACATAGGTGGCAGTACACTAAACACCGAAAGTGTAAAAAGAGACTTAGGGACACAGGTGGACAGTGGTCTCACCTTAAATAACCACATCGCCACAACAGTCAGGAAATCCTTCTATGTGGCACACCTCATCACTAAGGGCTTTTCATCCAGAAAAAAGGAGGTCATTGTCCCACTGTACTCATCCCTCATTAGACCCATTATAGAATACAACACCCCGTTTGGTATGTACCTCTCAAGACATCTGCAACAACTGGAAAGACCGCAGAAATACCTCACTAAAAGAATCCCAGGCCTAAATCAGATGCCTTATGCTGACCGTCTAAAAAAAACTCAACCTATACTCTTTCACATATCATCTACTCAGAGGCAATCTCTGCATAACATACAAGACCATGTCAAAACCAGAGATGTTGGACACATTACACTTAAAGAAATCCCAATCCCTCACACACGCTCCAGGGATCTAAACCTTGTCATCATAATGAGCAAAACATGCTGGAAGGATAGGTTCCTGACCCAGAGACTCCCCAGACTCTGGAATAGACTGCCCATACATGTCAAGCAGAGCGCCTCTTTGTCCTTCTTCAAAAGGAACCTCAATGATTGGATGGGAGATAGGAAATTCACCCCGGGGATCATGTCAGTCGCCCTGCTAGACAGGGGTCCAGGGAAGTAAATACTGTGGAAAGAAATAGCCAGGGAATTGTTATGGCTAGGCTTGTATAGGCCCTAGGGCCGATAGCCTAGTACCAACCTATAAACCTATGAACCTAAATATTGATAGAAAAATTCACTACTTAGCCTGAGCCAGCAGAAGACAATCTCGATGCTGCAAGCAGCAAACGAGAACTGGGTAGCTACCACTAAGCATGCTGGGATAAGGGTTAGCCTTGAGCCAGTAAGGACTCTTCGAGCTTTATAAGTGGCCGAGTTGGAGCCATGATCAGCTCCAAACCCAACCAGAAAGAAGGAAGGCAAGATGGACAACATAACAAAGATTTTTTCTCCAAACCCACCCAACCAACTTTCCCCACTAGACAAACCTGTGACCAGTTGATTCCCACAACCTACGGAAGAACTGAACACTGGTGAAAATTCATCTACAAAAGATATGCTTGCTTTTTTTCCCCTCATAGGCACCACCCCACATGCTACTCTTCTTCCCCCAGATGTACGCATGCACTCATATAGACTCCCCCAATACAAAAGGTTACTGCGCATCTGCAATTTGGTGGATCCAAGCACACTATCCGCCAACCACTAAAATGTACAATATATGCATGTGTCACTAGCAGATGTCTGTGTTACAGTAACCACTACCACCCACTTTTCCCAGGTTAGGCAAGATGACTTCAGTCATTCACACCTGCCCATCCCAGCCATCACCCAGCTCTCCTAGGTTGCTAATCAGTCCTGTCTCATTTGGATTATAAGGATTTATCCTACTATTCTGTAGATAAAATGATGCACCAAAAGCAAGTTTGCACAAGGTCTCAACCCTGAATGAATATGTGATGTATTATGCTGAAACGGGTCTTCAGTAAAAAGATGAATGCTTACTTGCGCGAACACCTAAACGTCGACCCGTCTTCATTGAACCACGAAAACATCGATCATCCAGGAGCGCGAAAGTGGAAACGTCAAATTGTCATGGTAGGCCTTCTGCGGTATAGCTCCATAAAGTAAGTGTGCAATAGTTAGGGTTAGGGTGCGGGTTAAGATAAGTGCACAGATGGTAATGTATGTTAGATTTAGTGTAGGGTTTTGTTAAGTGTATGTGTGTGGATTATTTAGTTTGTTTGGGTTTAGCTTTTTAAGGTAAGTGCGCAATAGTTACGGACCTTAGGGTTAGGGTGCGGGTTAAGTGCATACATGGTGGTATACGTAAGATTTAGTGTAGTGTTAGAAGTAGGGTTTAGTTTAGGGTTAGAAGTAGGGTTTTGGTTAGTGTAAGTATGTGGTTTATTTAGTTTGTTTGTGTAGGTAGTATGTAGCGGGTGATGGGGTGGGACAAGTATGACAGTTCGACTTTTTGAATTTAGGGGTTTAGGGTATTCAGTGTATATGCGGTTCGATGAAGACAGGTCGACGTTTAGGTATTCGGGTAAGTAAGCATTCGTCTTCATAATACAGACCCGCTGTAAATTGGGTGATACTATCTGCAAAGCAAGTCTGCAGAGGGTGTAGTACAGGTGAGAGGTCTGTGAGAGGCCCGACAATGACATGAGTGTATATTCTGCTTCAAGCTCCAAGCAACCTTATGCATGAAATCCATAACTTAAACTGTGAACCACAACATGGGACAAAACTAGTGGACTTCAATCAGCCTGGTGGGAGGGCAAAGGGAGTAACAGTCCTTGGCCTAAAGGTTCCCAGACTTTCTAGGATCAGTCCAGCTTATTTCAACATCTACAGAGTCAATGTAGGGATAAACCGTTCCTATACACCAGAAATCAACTCCATCCCTGGGTGGGAACTGGGGGTGTAACTCCCCCAGAGTCCTCTGTTATCCTTTGAAGTAGAGGACTGGTGCTAGCTCAAACAGGTATATCAGCTCAACACTTGTTGAATTCAGAAGTCTATTCTGACAACAGACTGACCTCCACAGAGGACTATGCTATGCTGTGGCAATGCTTCGATGTTGCACACAGGACCCTCCTGCTGATCTGCTCATGCGAATGACTCTCAGCTACTGCCATCCCCTTGACACAGGGGTGGATCAGAAGTTTCTATTTCTAATGTCTGCAGATGGCAGAGTTGAAATACCTGCGCTTATGACAGTGCGTCATGCTGGGCTCCTCCTCCGGAAGCAATAAGGGCAATATGAGTGATAATATTTACAAGTACTTTAACAACCACTGGGTCACCTCATGGATCTGCTTCTAGGGGGTCTAACTCAGGAACGTTTTGGCAACATGCCTCAGGACTGAGATCAACTCTGTGTGAGTTGACAGGAAAGCAGCAGCAGGCTCAGAGGCAGCACTCATCTTTGTAAATCAATGTGTAACATCAGAATATACATTAAAGCACACAAGTCACCCCCAAATAAAGTGGAGGTTCTAAGAAAAATGATATAATAAATTGGACTAGTGGATACGAAATGCCCCACTAGTAGAATCCTAAGATTACACCAAACATTTTAATTTTGTATTTGCAGCACTAGTGAACTGCAATCCAAAGGACTACAACTGTGCTATTTTTGTAAAATACTGCAATTATGCCACTGGTTTTCTACACTGGAACAGCAGAACTTCACAGTCACTGCATTTTTATCCAAATATTTACTTAACCACGTTCTTGTAAAACTGTCTCCAAAAGTCTGTCATTACAGAACCACTGCAATTGCTGCATCACCTATAGTTACCGATTATGACTTCCCTCATATGACCAAACTTAAAAAAAAAGCTATGTAATGTCAATAAGGCAAGCAGAATGAAATCAAACACTGCTAAGTAACACCTTTGTTAACTAAAAATATTGCTAACATCCTATGCCTCAGATTATTTATCTTCCGTATGCATTTATAATCACCTATAAATTAAAGCTAATCTATTTTGGGTGCACTAAGCACAAATCAGGTAGAGAAAAATAATTATTACCTCTCCCTCGGGTGAATTCAAATCGTATATCATTCAGCTCTTTCTTCATATTTCTGTGGAAGAAGAGATATCCGATGGTGAATTGAGAATGGATTTCTGACTGGTCACCGTTTGCTCAGGCGAAAATAAAATCTTTTTTAGTTCTGCTTGACAGCATCCTCTAGCTGACATGCATTTTGAAATATATGTACTCATTACAATACAGTTTAAACTCTTAAAAGAAAAACATTTTACATTCTGTGACAAACACTGCACTATTGAAAGCATCTCTCATCCTGAGGAACAAGTCTTTAAATGTCCATGTTTCTTCACAGTTACACATTGAAAGGACTGGTTACACATTCAGTTTTATGAATTTTTAACTGGTATTCACAGCAAAGAATAATGAATCATATTAATTCATTAAAAGAACATTTTATAAGCATACGTTAACACATTTTAACTAACTTGCAAATGTCTTAGATGAAGTTGATGGAATGTGTTAAGTGCTCCACATTTTCCCCGTTGGTTCTACAGTATAAGAGGTTGTGTTCCACATTTTTGAAGATGGAAAGTTGAGAACTACTACTGAAAGACTGGAAAAGAGGTGCCATGACTGCAAACCATATAATGTTCTGTTGAAAATATGTCATAATAAATTGCTATACCTGACAAAATCCAATTACCAGCAATATAGCACGCTCCTATCAACACAACAGAAGGGAAACATACAGTTAAGTATTATAAGTTCATAGGTGAGTACTAGGCCATCGTTCTCAACAGGACATATTACACCTAGCCATGTTTGTCATCCAGCTATGTTATCCTATATTTATTTGTTTATATTTGTTGACCAGGAGTGTCCGACTGGACGTAGGTCCATTTTCAGCGGGGGCCCGGGGAGAAAAGCTCCACAGTTAAAATAGACAGTAGTTACATTGGATTACATAGCGATTAACAATTTACATAGCAATTACTTACAACATATTTACAGATGAAGAAAGTACAGTTTTGTACCTACCATAAATGTAGATGTTCGAGTGCTAATACAGCTGCAGTCATAACAGATGGGTTTTCCTGCCGTCAGGCGGGTCCTCGGTCGGCCGAATTCCAAAGTCTAGGTCCGGCGTCAGTTGTCGTCGCTTCCTCCCTGACGTCAGTGCGACAGGGGTATAAAAGATCCAGCCGACGCCATTTTCTTCAGTTTTTCTTGCCCCAGATGACAGGTGCCCCCAGAAGGAAGGCAATACATAAAATTATGTAATAATGCAATGCAATAAAATCAAAAAACAGTAGTTGCAAGCAAATACACCATAAAAGAATACCCCAATCAGGTTGTATGAGGAGGTGATAGCCGTTAGGCCTGTCCCAAGAGGGGAAGGAGGGAGGGAAACCTGGAGTGCAGCCGTATTACCACTCGAACATCTATATTTATGGTAGGTACAAAACTGTACTATGTTCATCGTGCATACAGCTGCAGTCATAACAGATGGGTAGAATCCCAAAGCTAAAAAAGGGGTGGTAGGCACTAGGTGGAAGTAGGAGGAGCCAGGATGCCCTGCAAGACTGCAGTGGCAAAGCCTGCTCTAGATTTGGAATATAATGGTAGGTGATAGTGCTTGGAGAAGGTATGTACGGAACTCCAAGTGGCTGCTTCCAAAATATCTTTGGAAGGAACCCCCCTGAGGAAAGCTGCAGAGGTAGCTGTGGCCCTTGTGGAGTGAGATCTGATGCCTGCAGGTACAGATTTACCATGAAAAGAGTAACAAAAGCGTATGCAGTGGGCTATCCACTTTGAGATTGTCTGTTTGGAAATAGGCTTCCCTTGAGCTCCTGCAGCATAGGACACAAAGAGTTGCTCTGATTTTCTGAAAGGCTTTGTTCTGTCCAAATAATAAATGCAGCTGTCTGTGAATGTCCAAGGAATGTAGTAGTCTTTCCCCTTTGTTTTGAGGATTAGGGTAAAAGGTAGGTAAGTGGATAGCCTGATTCAAGGCTACCCTGGATACTACCTTTGGCATAAAGGACGGATTGGTTTGTAAGGTAACTCTGTCCTGATGGAAAATGATGAAAGGCTGCACAGCCATGAGGGCTTGTAGTTCCGAAACCCTGCGAGCTGAAGTGATTGCCAAGAGGAAGGCTGTTTTCCAAGACAAGTATTGCAGTTCTGTTGAAGCAGCTGGCTCAAAAGGAGGCAAGGTCAGTTTTTCTAGTATGAAATTGAGGTCCCAAGCAGGTACTGGTTGTTTCCTTGGGGGTTTTATATTCTTAGCCCCTCTGAGGAAGTGTCTTAAGAGGGGGTGAGAGAATAAAGGAGGATCAGTGTTGTATTCTGCAGAAATGGCTGAGGCATGGATTTTGATGGAGGAGAATGAAAGTCCATTGCTTAGCATCTCAACTAGGTACTGTAATATTTGGGGTAAATTCAGTATTCCAGGATTCTGACCCTTTTTCTCATTCCACGCACAAAACTGTTTCCATTTTGCAGAGTAGGCTTTTCTTGTAGAAGGTCTTCTGGCCTCCAAAATGACATCCTGCACCTCCTTGAAGAGTAGGGCCTGTTGTGAATTTAAGGAATCTTCCATGCAGCTAGATTGAATGTTTTCAGCTGACTGAAGAGTTTTGAAGTTGTGCTGAGTCAGTAGAAGAGACATTAGAAGCAGGATCCATGGTGGGGAATGCGTCAGGCTTTTCAGGAGTGGGTACCAGTGTTGACTTGGCCAGTCTGGAGCAATGAGAATCATCTTTGGTCTGTCTGCTCTGGTTTTTAATAGAACTTTGGGCAGCAGAGGGAGAGGTGGAAAGGCATAAACTGTCATTGTTGCCCAACTGAAGGAGAGTGCGTCCAATTTCCAGGCCTGTGGATGAAAGGTCCTTGAGCAGAATTTTGCCAATTGGTGATTTCTGTGGGCGGCAAAGAGATCTATGTCTGGCCTTCCCCATGCTGGAGTTATCTTTGTGAAAACTTGAGGATGCAACTTCCATTCGTGTGGATCTGTCATATTTCTGCTTAGGTTGTCTGCCAGAGTGTTTTCCTTGCCTGGCAGGTACTGTGCTTGAAGCTCGATTTGTAATTCCAGAGCCATGTTCCAAAGAGACATGGCTTGCCTGCATAGGGGGTATGAATGGGTACCTCCCTGTTTGTTTATGTACCACATTACTGTGGTGTTGTCTGTTCTTAATAGCTGGCCTGGATGCAGTAGGTCTTTGAAAGCTATAATAGCATTTATTACTGCTAGCATTTCCTTCTGATTGATGTGTAGGTGCTTTTCTTTTTGGGGCCATTTGCCCTGAATGTACCGATCTGTCATGTGCGCCCCCCAGGCGTAGTCCGAGGTGTATGTTGTGATTATTTGATTTGCTTGAGGCTTGCAGAACGGGAGACCTGTGTTTCTTTGGCATGCTTGAGCCCACCACAGAAATTCCTTTTGAAGACATGGAATTAGTGGTATTATTGTTTCCAAACTGTGGCTGTGTTGAGACCATAAGTTTTTTAGGTACCATTGAAGTTTCCTTATATGCAGCTTTGCACATGGGATCAGTAGGATGCAAGATGCCATGAATCCCAGAGCCTGCAGGATTTTCCTTGCAGTCAGCCTGGTGAAAGTTGCCAGTTTCTGAAGTACTGAGTTAGTTGCTCTTGTTTCTCTGGCGTGAGGTAAGCCATCTGGGTGTTTGTATCCAAGCTGGCACCCAAGAAAATTATTGTTTGAGAGGGTATTAGCCTTGATTTCTTTTTGTTGACTGTGTATCCCACAGAATTCAACAACATTATTACAAACGCCAGATGTTTCATAAGTATGTGCTTGCTGTCCGCTTGGATCAGGCAGTCGTCCAGATATGGGTACATTTGTATCCCTTGAAGTCTGCAGTAGGCGATTACTGATGCCAGGCATTTCGTGAACACTCTGGGCGCAGTAGATAAGCCAAAGGGCAATGCAGAGAATTGATAATGGGTTGAACCTTCAAGAAATCTGAGGTATCTTCTGCAATCTTGTCTGATTGGGACATCCAGGTATGTCTCCTTGAGGTCCAATGTTAACAGCCAAGACTCCTTGCCCAGCATGGGAAGAAGCTGCTGTAATGTGAGCATCTTGAATTTTGGCACGAGTAAAACTGTGTTTAGGATGGATAGGTCCAAAATAGGTCTCCAATCTTTTCCCTTCCTTGGTACCAGGAATAGTCTGGAATAAAAACCTTGACCCTGTTCGTGTACAGGTACCTCTTGAATAGCTTTCATGTCCATGAGATCTGAAATTTGTTTTTGTGCCTCAGCCCTTTGATTGTGTGGCAAGTTTGGCATGCCTCTCATTTCTGGAAGGGTGTGAAAGTGAAATCTGTAACCTCTGTCTATAATGTCCAGGATCCATTTGTCTTTTGTGACAATATGCCAATTTTTTGAAAATAATGACAGTTTTCTGCCTAAAGGTGCTGCCATTTGAGCCTTGCTTGGCATGCAAAGGGGAAAGTCATTGGTTCTGCTTTCTGAATGGCTGTGAACTATCCTCACCACCTCTGTGTGTGGGTGCTTGCCATTGTCTGCCTCTAAATGATCCTTGAGATTGCCCTCTGCCCCTCGGGCGCCTGTATCTACCTCTTTGGGGTCTGTCCGTGGCTGGAAAGGACCAATTTTTGGAAGGCCAATTTCTACTGAAAAGTTGAGGTTGTACCTGTAGGAAACCTTTTACTGTTTGCATTGATTTTGCCTTTTCTTCCATTTTCTTTAATACTACCTCAGCTTTAACACCAAACAATACATCTTTTTGCAGAGGGGCATCTAGTAATTTAGCTTTGACATGATCTGGTAAGGTTTGCTCTTTGAGCCAGGCATGTCTACGTATGACTGATCCTGTAACAGCAGCTCTACATGAGGCCTCTAAAGCATCAAAACCACATTGCAAGGTATGCTTACCCACTTGTTCTGCACTATGTATCAAATCCTGCAACTTCTTCAAGTCTGGTTGTTTAGGTTGTGACATTTTGTTTCTCAACTGTGATAACAGAAATTGTTGGTACTTTAACATATGGAACTGACAGTTTAATGCCCCCATGGTTAAGGTGGCCGAGGTGTAAACCTTTTTCCCCCACCTCTCTAAAGCTCTGGAATCTCTCTCTGAAGGTAATGGAGTTTTAGCAGTGGAGGCCTTAATTCCCTTGGGACCCTGTGATATATTTTCTGGGTCAGCCGCATGGCTTTTGTATAGGAATTGGTGTGAGTCAGGAACCCAGTAATACCTGTCAGGCTTGACTGGAGCTGGAGGCAAAGAATCTGGGTTAAGACAGGCCTCCAAATACACATCATCTAGAATGTCTAAGACAGGAGGTATAGCCAGAGGCCTGTGCTGAGGGAGCAAGAGGAAATCCCTTAGCCTTTTCTTGGAGTCTGAGTACTCTTGGCCTTCCCAGTGGAAGTGTTCCCTCAAGGTATGTAAGGTTTCCCCAA
>NC_056732.1:1071027437-1071032437 GCF_019279795.1 Protopterus annectens
ATAGTATAAGAGGTTGTGTTCCACATTTTTGAAGATGGAAAGTTGAGAACTACTACTGAAAGATCTGGAAAAGAGGTGCCATGACTGCAAACCATATAATGTTCTGTTGAAAAATATGTCATAATAAAATTGCTATACCTGACAAAATCCAATTACCAGCAATATAGCACGCCTCCTATCAACACAACAGAAGTGGAAACATACAGTTGGGCATTATAAGTTCATAGGTGAGTACTAGGCCAATCGCTCTCAACAGGACATATTACACCTAGCCATGTTGTCATCCAGCTATGTTATCCTATATTTATTTGTTTATATTTGTTGACCAGGAGTGTCCGACTGAACGTAGGTCCATTTCAAAGGGGGGGCCCGGGAGAAAAGCTCCACAGTTAAAATAGACAGTTACATTGGATTACATAGCGATTAATAATTTACATAGCAATTACTTACAACATATTTACAGATGAAGAAAAGTACAGTTTTGTACCTACCATAAATGTAGATGTGTTCGAGTTAATACAGCTGCAGCCTCATAACAGATGGGTTTTCCTGCCGGGCCAGGCTGGGTCCTCGGGTCGGTCAATTCCAAAGTCTAGGGTCCGCGGCCAGCTGTGTCGCCGCCGCCTTCCCGCGGACGCCAGTGCGACAGGGGTATAAAAAGATCCAGCCGACGTACCATTTTCTTCAGTTTTTCTTGCCTCTAGATGACAGGTGCCCCCAGAAGGAAGGCAATACATATAAATTATGTAATAATGCAATGCAATAAAATCAAAAACAGTAGTTGCAAGCAAATACACCCATAAAAGAATACCCAATCAGGTTGTAAGGAGGAGGTGATAGCGTTAGGCCTGTCCCTAAGAGGAA
Source organism: Protopterus annectens (assembly GCF_019279795.1). NCBI lineage: Eukaryota > Metazoa > Chordata > Ceratodontiformes > Protopteridae > Protopterus > Protopterus annectens. Next base: position 1,071,028,302 of record NC_056732.1, read on the forward strand.
GGAGGGAGGGAAGTCTCCTGAGTGCAGCTGCATTACCACCGTAACATCTATATTTATGGTAGGTACAAAACTGTACTGGCGTTCATCAGTGCATTACAGCTGCAGTCATAACAGATGGGTAGAATCCCAAAGCTAAAAGGTGTAGGCACTAGGTGGAAGTAGGAGGAGCCAGGATGCCTGCAAGACTGCAGTGGCAAAGCCTGCTCTAGATTTTGGAATATAATGGTAGGTGATAGTGCTTGGAGGAAGGTATGTATCGAAACTCCAGTGGCTGCTTCCAAAATATCTTGGAAGGAACCCCTGAGGAAACTGCAGAGGTAGCTGTGGCCCTTGGTGGAGTGAGATCTGATGCCTGCAGGTACAGATTTACCATGAAGAGTAACAAAAAGCTGCATGCAGTGGGCTATCCACTTGATTGTCTGTTTGGAAATAGGCTTCCTTTGAGCTCCTGCAGATATAGGACACAAAGAGTTGCTCTGATTTTCTGGAAAGGCTTTGTTCTGTCCAAATAATAAATGCAGCTGGTTCGTGAATGTCCAAGAAATGTGGTAGTCTTTCCCTTTGCTCGGAGGATTAGGGTAGTAGGTAAAGTGGATAGCCTGATTCAAGGCTACCCTGGATACTACACTTTGGCATAAAGGGATCGGATTGGTTTGTAAGGTAACTCTGTCCTGATGGAAAATGATGAAAGGCTGCACAGCCATGAGGGCTAGAAGTTCAAACCCTATGAGCTGAAGTGATTGCCAAGAGGGAAGGCTGTTTTCCAAGACAAGTATTGCAGTTCTGTTGAAGCAGCTGGCCTTACCCGTGTGCAAGGAGGCAAGGGTTTTTCTAGTATGAAATTGAGGTCCCAAGCAGGTACTGGTTGTTTTTGGGGGTTTTATATTCTTAGCCCCTCTGAGGAAGTGTCTTAAGAGGGGTGAGAGAATAAAGGAGGATCAGTGTTGTATTCTGCAGAAATGGCTGAGCATGTGATTTTGATGGAGGAGAATGAAAGTCCATTGCTTAGCATCTCAACTAGGTACTGTAATTATTTGGGGGTAAATTCAGTATTCCAGGATTCTGACCTTTTTTCTCATTCCACGAGACAAAACCGTTTCCATTTTCAGAGTAGGCTTTTCTTGTAGAAGGTCTTCTGGCCTCCAAAATGACATCCTGCACCTCCTTGAAGAAGAGTAGGGCCTGTTGTGAATTTAAGAATCTTCCATGCAGCTAGATTAGCCAGCTGACTGAAGAAGCCGAAGTTGTGCTGAGTCAGTAGAAGAGACATTAGAAGCAGGATCCATGGTGGGGAATGCGCCAGGCTTTTTCGTGAGTGGGTACCAGTGTTGACTTTGGCCAGTCTGGAGCAATGAGAATCATCTTTGGTCTGTCTGCTCTGGTTTTTGCTAGAACTTTGGGCAGCAGAGGGAGAGGTGGAAAGGCATAAACTGTCATTGTTGCTCAACTGAAGGAGAGTGCTCCAATGCCAGGCCTGTGGATGAAAGGTCCTTGAGCAGAATTCTGAATTGGTGATTTCTGTGGGCGGCAAAAGAGATCTATGTCTGGCCTTCCCCATGCTGGAGTTATCTTTGTGAAACCTTGAGGATGCAACTTCCATTCGTGTGGATCTGTCATATTTCTGCTTGGGTTGTCTGCCAGAGTATGTTTTCCTTGCCTGGCAGGTACTCTCTGTGCTTTGAAGCCTCGATTTAGAATTCCAGAGCCAAGTTCCAAAGAGACATGGCTTCTTTGCCCTGGGTGGCATGGGGGTGTATGGAATGGCACCTCCTGTTTGTTTATGTACCACATTACTGTGGTGTTGTCTGTTCTAATAGCTGGCCTGGATGCAGGTAGGTCTTTGGAAAGCTATAATAGCATTTTATTACTGCTAGCATTTCCTTCCATTGTGTGATTGATGTGTAGGTGCTTTTCTTTTTGGGGCCATTTGCCCTGAATGTACCGGATCTGTCTGTGCTTCCCAGGCGTAGTCCCGAGGTGTATGTTGTGATTATTTGATTTTGCTTGAGGCTTGCAGAACGGGAGACCTGTGTTTCTTGGCATGCTTGAGCCCACCACAGAAATTCCTTTGAAGACATGGAATTAGTGTGTAATATTGTTCTCCAAACTGTGCTGTGTTGAGACCATAAGTTTTTATACCATTGAGTTTCCTTATATGCAGCTTTGCTACATGGGATCAGTAGGATGCAAGACGTGCCATGAATCCCAGAGCCTGCAGGATTTTCCTCTTGCAGTCAGCCTGGTGAAAGTTGGTTTCTGAAGTAATGAGTTAGTTGCTTTGTTTCTCTCATGAGGTAATCATCTGCGTCGGTATCCAAGCTGGCACCCAAGAAAATTATTGTTTGAGAGGGTATTAGCCTTTTGATTTCTTTTTTGTTGACTGCGTATCCCACAGAATTCAACAACATGCCAGTATTACATAAACGCCAGATGTTTCAGTTAAGTATGTGCTTGCTGTCCGCTTTGGATCAGGCAGTCGTCCAGATATGGGTACATTTGTATCCTTGGGAAGTCTGCAGTAGGCGAATACTGATGCCAGGTTCTCGTGGAACACCTGGGCGCAGTAGATGTTTTCAAAGCAATGCAGAGAATTGATAATGGGTTGAACCTTCAAGAAATCTGAGGTATCTTCTGCAATCTTGTCTGATTGGGACATCCAGGTATGTCTCCTTGAGGTCCAATGTTAACAGCCAAGACTCCTGACTAAGCATGGGAAGAAACTGCTGTAATGTGAGCATCTTGAATTTTGGCACGAAAGTGAAAGGCGCGCTGTGTTTAGGATGGATAGGTCCAAAATAGGTCTCCAATCTTTCCTTCCTTGGTACCAGGAATAGTCTGCTGAATAAAAACCTTGACCCTGTTCCTCGTACAGGTACCTCTTGAATAGCTTTCTATGTCCATGAGATCTGAAATTTGTTTTTGTGCCTCAGCCCTTTGATTGTGTGTAAGTTTGGCATGCCTCCATTTCTGGAAGGTGTGTGAAAGCAGAAATCTGTAACCCTCTGTCTATAATGTCCAGGATCCATTTGTCTTTTGTGACAATATGCCAATTTTTCTAAAATAATGACAGATTTTTCGCCTAAAGGTGCTGCCATTTGAGCCTTGCTTGGCATGTGCAAAGGGAAAGTCATTGGTTCTGCTTTCTGAATGGCTGTGGAACTATCCTCACCACCTCTGTGTGTGGGTGTTGCCATTGTCTGCTTCTAAATGATCCTTCTCTTGAGATTGCTGCATTGCCCCTCGGGCGCCTGTATCTACCTCTTTGGGTCTGTCCAGGCTGAAAGGACCAATTTTGGAAGGCCAATTTCTACTGAAAAGTTGAGGTTGTACCTGTAGGGAACCTTTTACTGTTTGCATTGATTTTGGCTCTTTTCTTCCATTTTCTTTTAATACCACCTCAGCTTTAACACCAAACAATACATCTTTTGCAGAGGGGCATCTAGTAATTTAGCTTTGACATGATCTGGTAAGGTTTGCCTTTTGAGCCAGGCATGTCTACGTATGACTGATCCTGTAACAGCAGCTCTACACATGAGGCCTCTAAAGCATCAAAACCACATTGCAGGTAATTACCCACTTGTCTCTGCACTATATATCAAATCCTGCAACTTCTTCAAGTCTGGTTGTTTAGGGTTGTGGACACGGTTTCAACTGTGATAAATAGAAATTGTTTGTACTTCTAATATATGGAACTGATAGCTTAATGCCCCATGGTTAAGGTGGCCAGTGTAAACCTTTTTCCCCACCTCTAAAGCTCTGGGATCTTCTCCAGTTGCAATGGAGTTTTAAGCAGTGAGGCCTGAATTCCTGGGACCCTGTGATATATTTTCTGGGTCAGCCAAGATGGCTTTGTATAGGAATTGGTGTGAGTCAGGAACCCAGTAATACCTGTCAGGCTTGACTGGAGCTGGAGGCAAGAATCTGGCTAAGACAGGCCTCCAAATACACACTCATCTAGAATGTCTAAGACAGGAGGTATAGCCAGAGGCCTGTGCGCTGAGGGAGCAAGAGGAAATCCCTTAGCCTTTTCTTGGAGTCTGAGTACTCTTGGCCTTCCCAGTGGAAGTGTTCCTCAGGTATGTAAGGTTTCCTGTGAGTAATCCTCAGGGGAGGAGACAGAGGGAATGGACTCGTCT
>NC_056732.1:1071049937-1071139937 GCF_019279795.1 Protopterus annectens
CACAAGGCCAATAGCCCAGTAAGTTGTGGCCCATAGCCCAGTAACTTCCTATGATTACCCTTCCTTCTTTGGTTTAATACTGTGTATGTGTTTTTCACATGCAAGTTTAAAAGCTCCCTTTCGTCTAGGGTTAAATTATTAGAAGACACTTTTCTCTTTCTATAAATGTTTCTAAATTGACCCTTGCAAATTCTCTCCAACTCTGAAACCAAGGTGCTGGAGGTCACATAAAGGTACTCTTCCTATGTAAAGAAACATGTTTGTTGGATGCAATAGCAGCTATATCTGGAAAAAAATAAATTTATCTGAATTATAGCCTGAATGAGGTCTAAATTAAAATTAGGAATAAAACCCTTCTTAAAAACAGACACACTTGCTCCAGCAGAATGACATCAGACAAATTAAAAATTATTAGAAAAATTAAGGACAAAACACATGAGCACATCTGACATTAGAAAAAATAAACCCACTAATGCCCTATATAGGCACACGACTGAATGTTCTAACTACAAGAAGTTTTTATTCTTGGTTATACATAGGGTGGTGGTGACAAACTTGTGATTTGGAGACTTGAGTTCAAGGAACTAGTCTGATAGGTGAGGCTTAATGCCTCGGTTGTTCCAGGTATTAATGATACAGTGTCCACTTCCAGTGCACTTAAGAAAAAAGCAGCTATAATTTGAACTTTATTGATTTTTATCTATTTCCAAAGCAATTTATATGAACTTGTTACCTGTCTGCAGGTGAACAAATTATAAATGTAGTTTTTTTTTTTTAATTCAACCAGTGCAAATTGTTGGGGAGTGATCCCAACCTACTAATTAATTGATTTTGCTTCTCATTGTTTGCTTGTTTTGTATGTATAACTCTTGGTTTCACCAGACTATTACTCTGATGAAGTATTTTTAATGTACAAGACGAAAGTGCTCAGTCCTTGATTTCACCTTTTGTTAAATGTGTGAGCAGTGTTTCGCACTGTGATTTGTTTATCCTACAGTTGTCCAATTATCCTTGCCATACCTATATTTCATGCTTCCTATTTGTAGAGGATTATTTTGTTTGGTTCTTAGCTTCAGTGCATTATGAAACATGCACACGTTTTTCACTTTTTTAGATTTTCTTTTATCAGCTGTAGCACAAATGCTTCAGTCTATATAAGCACAGCAACACTGTAGTTTATTTTTTTCCCTGACTCAACACCAAGCCAATCATCTCTCTCTCTGATAACTGGATGCTTCTGTTTTCCATCAGTTGCAGATTCACGTCTAAACTGCACAGGCAGAAGGACAGCAAGTACACTAATAAACTCTTCAAGCAGGACTTAGTGAGGAGAAATGAAGTTAACCATGAAGCATTCTTCAGTTATGATGACTTCATTTATCTGTGCTAGTTAATGCAGTGATATGTATGTAAATAGGTCACCTATGCTAAATGCTAAAGTATCACATACTTTGACTAATGTATTTAAATATCACAGACTACTCTGTATTAAGTTCCTGTGGTAAGTGCATCACTTATGTAGTCTGTATTTGATCAAGATGTCTGCATCTCGCAGATTTCAGCCATCTTGGTTTTGTTTCCTTGTGCTTTTCTAGTGTCCTCTGAATTAAAGCTTTACTTTTAGAAGCATTTATGCAACATTTCTTCTGCATCTTACAGTTCTGCAGTTAATCCTAGTGTTGAGAGTAATCTGCCAAAGATTCTTATTCAGCATGGGTTTATTTACAGACTGCGGCATGGTAAATATCTATGGGGTTATTTTTCTCCTTTAGCAGTCTGTACCCTCTACACTCAACGACACAGACAGGTTTTAATATACTAGTGGGTCTTGCTAGACCTGTTTTTTCCCCAATAATATTTTTGCTTCAATACAATTTAAGTCCTTTGGAAAGCTTCTCTGCAGACTGCATGGTTAAAATCTATTATCTCCTTTTGTTGGATACCAGAATCTTTAGCCTACATGAGTAAAGGAAACTCTCTAATGGTACACTAAAAAAGGAGTTCAAATTAAACATGATGACACCTTTTGCATTTATCAGTTATTTCTCCATTAAGTAAACTGAAAAAAGTCCACACCCAACTTTTTCACTAAATCCAACAGTATACCACTTTCTCTGTAACAAACAGCACAGATTCTGGCCTAGACAAAGTATTACAACAGCACTGTTTCCTAGCCAGTGACATCCTGAAAAACAGTGATTACAACAGCTCCTTACAGGTTCACTATATGCATAGTTGACAAAGACATCTGATCTTAGGGATCACTCTTCTCCTACACAAACCAACTGAAACTGGTAACAGCCAAGACAGCACAATTTGGTTTAAAACATCCTCAATGACAGACACTTCATCCTAATCAGAATTTGCTCCTGTTATCAAAGATATGCCAAAAGTATCCTCCAGGTGTGTTAAAAGGGTCGCCTTCTCCATATTCATTAACAATCTTTTTGTGACTTCCCTCATCTCCCACTCATACTCGATGCATATGAATGGTCGGGTTATTTTCAAATCAAGTCACACTCGGTACAACATTCAAATCACGCTGCCAGCCAGACTTGCAAGAGCTCAACCAGTGGCTCATAAACCAAAAATTACTTAACTCCTAACAAGACCAAGCCATGTTTTCTGGAATTCCACAGAAAATTTACCAAATGCCTATCTTTGACTTGCACAACCTCCACCTCCAAATACTCAAGATTATATGATACGATCAGTCTCTAAACTTCCACTTCCACACAGAGTTTGAGCAAAAACAAACTCCCATATCTTTGGGGTCTAAATGATCATCCCTCTTTTCCATTTCAAGCAGAGCAACTATCAGCAAATGAGTTTTCCTCTCTATGCTAGAATATGGACTATCCCTTTTCACATAAGCCTCCAAGAAAGCCACCACCACTTTACTCCACATAAATTCCAACAGTATCTGCAGACTCATTAAAAACTCACTCCTTCATGAGTATCAATGTATAACCCTAGAAACAGCTAAATGGCTACTCATAAAATAAAGATCTACCCAACTGTTACAGCTAAATAAAAAATAAAGCACAGAAAAAGCAACCAAGTAAACAAAATAACCGGCTGAAAGCAGGAGAAGCTGCAACAAAATAATAGCGTAATCAGTAGTTTAATTTCCGCTTTCGTCAATAGACTTCATCAGAATACAAAATCAACACAGTTCAAAGCATTTAAATACCACACCAATAAATGAGCAAATTAATCAATCAAACCACAATTAATTAAATAATTTAAAACATATAAAAACAAAAAAACTTAATTCATCTAATATTAAAAAAATCTAAAGGAACTAGTTCCTTGTTAATCTGTAATTTTCTGTACTTTAAAAAACATTTGATGTTAATGTAGTCATTTAGGCCAGGAGACTTGTCAGCATTAAGTTTGATTTGCCATAGGGTTTCACGCTGCTCTACAAAATTCTTATAGTCCCCTGCTCTGAGGTCGGAACGTACCACCTCCAAGACAGAAAATAAAAATTTTTTATGTGTCGTACAAACTTTCGAATGCGGGTGGTCATCCCAATGTAAAAGGCAGGACAACCAGAACATTGACTAATGTAAATCACCCCCTTGGTTTTACCTGGGTACGTTAACTGTAAAACCAAGGGGATGACCACCCGCAGTTTGAACATCAGAATAAGAGAACATCTTTACAGTATTAAAACAAAGGATGAGAACAACGCTCTTTATAAACATTCGAAAGTTTGTACGACACATAAAAAATTTTTATTTTCTGTCTTGGAGGTATGCTCCACCTCAGAGCAGGGGACTATAAGAATTTTGTAGAGCAGCGTGAAACCCTATGGCAAATCAAACTTAATGCTGACAAGTCTCCTGGCCTAAATGACTACATTAACATCAAATGTTTTTTAAAGTACAGAAAATTACAGATTAACAAGGAACTAGTTCCTTTAGATTTTTTTAATATTAGATGAATTAAGTTTTTTTGTTTTTATATGTTTTAAATTATTTAATTAATTGTGGTTTGATTGATTAATTTGCTCATTTATTGGTGTGGTATTTAAATGCTTTGAACTGTGTTGATTTTGTATTCTGATGAAGTCTATTGACGAAAGCGGAAATTAAACTACTGATTACGCTATTATTTTGTTGCAGCTTCTCCTGCTTTCAGCCGGTTATTTTGTTACAGCTAAATGGCTACTCATAAAATAAATATCTACCCAACTGTTACAGCTAAATGGCTATTCATAAAATAAAGATCTACCCATCTGTTAAGATCCCAACTTCTCCAACTCAAGACATTTACCTCCCCCCAACAGATAAACTTCAACAAAAAAATAAATAAATCTTCTTACAGCCTGAGACACTATTCACAAGTCACACCAACTCGCTTTACCCCTGGAACCAAACTCCATAGCACTGCATGTGTTTTCTCCTCTTTGGCACTTAGTCTTAGTCAAGCCTGCAGTAAATACACTCACAGCAAGCAGTTGAAAATTATATTCCCCTGGGAGAAACAGCCTTAAATGCACCAGCTAAAGGCAAACCATGGGATTATATTCTTAAACAGGAAGTGTTTAAATTTCTTAGAAATGTTCAAAGTATCATTTTTTCAAGGGGTGTAATGACCTTTGTTTTACAACTAATTCTTTTCCTGCATGCGAGTCTGATGATAGCTTTTTTTCTTGTGAAGAATTTTTTAATGATGACGATAGTAACAGTTTTAATGATACGTATGTTAGAATTGATGTTTCTTATATTTCTACTTCTAATAAGTTTATACCACCATTTGTTAACCAGCGTATTATACAATTTGGTTCCATGATAGGTTTTGGATGTGAGAATATTTGTAGTAATACAACATTAAAAAAGTATGAGATATCTTATAATTTAACATTAAAGGAATGGAATGCCCTTAAGGAGTTAGGCAATAGAACCGATATTGTTATTAAACCTTCGGATAAGGGCAATAAAATTGTTACGAGTGCAATACAATATTATCACATATGCATGGAACATTTGAATAATGCTGAGGTTTGTGAAAGATGTGATATTAATAAATTTAATCAGGCTATGGCCGAATGTGGGAGACTATTAGATAGGAGTGTTAGATTGGGGTTCTTCATGGAAAAGGATGTTAAGGACAAATTCTTTAACTATAAAAGTGAAAAAGTGAAATCGCTATCTTTTTTTGTTTACTGAAGGTTCATAAAGATATGGTGAACCCTCCGGGCAGACCTATTATTTCTGCATGTGATTATTTTTTTACATAATATTGGTTTGGTACTACATAATATTTTGTTACCCTATGTTTCTAGATCTCCAGTTTACATAAAGAACAGTGTTGATTTTTTGAATAAAAATTCTCCTCTAAAATGGAAGAAAGGAATGTATTGGCTTGTTGTGGATGTGAAGAGTTTATATACTTCCATCCAGCATAAGGATGGTTTGGAAGCAGTTAAGTTTTCTTGGGGGATAGTCCTTCTACTTTATTTTGGATTTGATTGATTTTTGTTTAAAAAAACAATTATTTTTACTTTAATGAGATGTTGTATAGACAGAAACAGGGTACGGCAATGGGGGCAGGTTTTGCCCCCATGTATGTGAACCTTTTTATGTCTAAGATTTTTATTTAATTTGGAGTTTATGAGAAGGTATGTACAATTTTACTTTTGTTATTCTGACTATTTGATTTTTGTTTGTGAAGATGGTTTTGGACAGGTAGATAAATTTATGTTGGATTTACATAAAAATCCTTTTGGTCTTGCTTTTGATGGTTTACAAAAAGGTAATAGGGTGATATTTTTGGATCTTATTCTGGAAGGCACGGAGCAAGGGGATATTTTGTCCAATATTCATAGGAAGTTTTTGGATGGGAATTAGTACCTCCATGCTTCCAGTTGCCATCCTTCCCATGTGCTAGAAGCTTTACCCTGTGGGGAATTTGCACGTGTTTCTAGGTTATGTAATGTGTTTAGTAATCTAGAAAAGGAGTGGGAAATAACAAAGAACATATTTTTACAGAGGGGTTATAAACCAAATATTTTGGAACAAGCCTTATTGAAAATAAAGAAAGAAAAGGGTTTAGTTAGGAGTCATTCTTCAAATAGAAGTAGAGGAAATTTTCAGTCTAAAGATATATATGAAGTTAAGAAGGATGTAGGAAATTATATATATATTGTTTCTATATATAATATAAAAAGTGAGGAAATTAAGACTTTAATAGAATATTACTGGAGATTTTTAATAGAAGATAGGGTTTTAGCAAATATTCTTCCAGCTAAACCCCTTTTTTCATATAAAAGGGGTAGGAACATAAAGGATATGGTGGTACATGGTAAATTTTTGATGCCCAAAACAGTTATACAAAAGGCTGTGATGAGTTTTGGGACGGTTTGCTGCGGGAGATGCAGTGTTTGTAAAAATATTGTTAGATCATTTGATAGTATTAATGGGGTAAAGTTTGTACCAAGAGAGGTTTTCACATGCCGAAGTATGGGGGTGATTTATGCCCAGGTGTCCATGTGGACTATATTATATTGGGGAGACAAAAAGAGAATTTTGCATCAGATTTTTAGAACATGTTAGGGATGTGAGACATAAAAGGGAAAATAAGGTTACTGCAACACATTTTAATGCTTTCCATGATGGTGATGTGTCTTTGTTGCAGGGCACTGTTTTAGAGAGTGTAAAATGTTATAGTGGAGATGAAAATGTTTTAAAACACAAATTATTGTATAAGGAAAGCATTTTTATTTTGAAATATAAAACAATGATTCCCAATGGTCTCAATAATGAGCTTAGTTGGAAAAGTTTACTTTAAGTGTAATTTGTGAGAGTTTGATTAATTTATTGTTTAATTAATGGAAGTATGTTTTCAATTGATTGTTTTTTATATAAAAGCTTGTATTTGCAATTTCTATGTTTGATACTCCTGGAAGGTGGCAACACCGAAGCGCTAGAGAGAATAAATATTTGTTCTATTGAGTGCTTCTTTTTTCACAGTCGGTGAAATTTATTACTGGTCAGAGTTGTCTTGCAGTTTGGAGTTATAGGAGTTTGTGGCATTGTGGTTTCTTTCACTATTTGCATAGTTGACAAAGACATCTGATCTTAGTGATCACTCTCTTCTCCTATGCAAACCAACTGAAACTGGTAACGGCCAAGACAGCACAATTTGGTTTAAAACATCCTCAATGACAGACACTTCATCCTAATCAGAATTTGCTCATGTTATCAAAGATATGCCAAAAGTATCCTCCAGGTGTGTTAAAAGGGTCGCCTTCTCCATATTCATTAACAATCTTTTTGTGACTTCCCTCATCTCCTACTCATACTCGATGCATATGAATGGTCGGGTTATTTACAAATCAAGTCACACTCGGTACAACATTCAAATCACACTGCCAGCCAGACTTGCAAGAGCTCAACCAGTGGCTCATAAACCAAAAATTACTTAACTCCTAACAAGACCAAGCCATGTTTTCTGGAACTCCACAGAAAATTTACCAAATGCCTATCTTTGACTTGCACAACCTCCACCTCCAAATACTCAAGATTATATGATATGATCAAGTCTCTAAACTTCCACTTCCACACAGAGTTTGAGCAAAAACAAACTCCCATATCTTTGGGGTCTAAATGATCATCCCTCTTTTCCATTTCAAGCAGAGCAACTATCAGTAAATGAGTTTTCCTCTCTATGCTAGAATATGGACTATCCCTTTTCACATAATCCTCCAAGAAAGCCACCACCACTTTACTCCACATAACTTCCAACAGTATCTACAGACTCATTAAAAACTCACTCCTTCATGAGTATCAATGTATAACCCTAGAAACAGCTAAATGGATACTCATAAAATAAAGATCTACCCAACTGTTACAGCTAAATGGCTACTCATAAAATAAAGATCTACCCAACTGTTACAGCTAAATGGCTACTCATAAAATAAAGATCTACCCAACTGTTACAGCTAAATGGCTATTCATAAAATAAAGATCTACCCATCTGTTAAGATCCCAACTTCTCCAACTCCAGACATTTACCTCCCCCCAGCAGATAAACTTCAACAAAAAAATAAATAAATCTTCTTACAGCCTGAGACACTATTCACAAGTCACACCAACTCGCTTTACCCCTGGAACCAAACTCCATAGCACTGCATGTGTTTTCTCCTCTTTGGCACTTAGTCAAGCCTGCAGTAAATACACTCACAGCAAGCAGTGGAAAATTATACTCCCCTGGGAGAAACAGCCTTAAATGCACCAGCCAAAGGCAAACCAGGTGGAAGTCAATGCAACTCTAAAACTACTTGGAAAACTGTTGACATCTGCCATCTCTTCCTTATCAGGCAAATTAGTTGAACCTGGCTTGTCTTCCTTACCTCAAGCATCTCTTTAAGGCAATTTCATGCAAGTGCACATCCAATGTACAGATTTCTCTTTGATTCAGGTCCTTGAGGGAAAGCATGAATATGATTTGAACGATTAAGCAAAAAATTCAAATCTGTTTTAATCAGAAAAAAGTGAATGTTAGTCTTAAAAGACACATGACCTTTCTCAAAAAACAGGTAATGTTTCCAACAATGCAGGCACACAGAGCTCTGAACTCTGCCTAGCAGATGGCAAGGTCACTAAAAAAGTCTTCCAAGAGTCAGACTTCGCCGGCTCAAAGGGATGATTGGTGAATCTATCAACGAAGAAATTCAAGTACAATGGAGACAGTTTCCTCCATCAGTGGAGGGAGAAAGTGCAGTTGTATAAAATATTACCATAACAGTAGATGTCCCTCTCTTCACTGTTGCAGCATTCCTTACAGTAGAGATACCCTGCCAAGGGTCACCAGATGTCTGGCCAGTATACTAAAGCCTTAGGCTGTAATAGGGATGTTATATGTCACACGCATGCTCTGCATGCACAGCATAGGGCATAAAGGTGACATACAGATGTACCATCCTCAAAACTGAAAAGCCCAAAGAAGAACAACAGTCCAAGGAAAAAATACAGGAACATGTACATCCAGAAGGAGAAAAACTGGGAAGGAGGGAGTGAATACTGCAACAGTGAAGAGAAGGACATCTACTGTTATGATAAGATTTTACACACATTTACTGTGCCCTTCCAACTGTTGCAGTATTCCTTACAGTAGGGGGAGTACAAATGCTCAGGAAGAAGTTGGAAGGTCCAGTAGAGCCATCAAAAAAATCATGCAGGATATCTCTGGCAAATTCAGTTCTAGCCCTAGACACTACAGCCAATTTATAGTGCTTGTCAAAAGTATGCATAGAAGTCCAAGTAGCTGCCTCAAGAACATAGTTAGTATTCAAACCTTTGAAAAAAAAGCATCCAAATAAGCCACACCCCTGACAGAATGAGCCTTAACAGAAGGAAGGATTCTCCGATGAAAGGAGTAAGAAAAGGAAATAGTCCTAGAGATCCAAGATGAAATAATTTACTTAGAAAAAGCCAAACCTAAAGACCTAGGATGAAAGGAAAAGTACAGTTCTGTACCTACCATAAATGTAGATGTTAGAGTGCTCACCCTGCTGCAGTCATCACACTTGGGTTATCCTGTCGTCAAGCAGTCCCGCAGTCGGCCAGAATTCCAAAGTCTTGGTCCAGCGTCGGTTGCTGTCGCCTCTTCCCTGACGTCAGTGCGCCAGGGGTATATATAATGCAACCGACGCCATTTTCTTCAGTTTTTCTTGCCCCAGATGTTAGGTGCCCCCAAAAAGGTGGTCAGAAATTAGTACCAAATGAAGTAACCTCTGCACAAACACAAAATCCCTTCAGCTATAAGCAAATACATCAGTAAGGTATAGAAGAGATTTAGCCAGTAGATCAGAGGGGATGGAGGGTGGGTAACCTGGACTGCAGCAGGGTGAACACTCAAACATCTACATTTATGGTAGGTACAAAACTGTACTATGTTCATCGTGTTACCCTGCTGCAGTCATCATACTTGGGTTGAATCCCAAAGCTAAGGTAGGGGGAGGTATCATAGAGGGTTAGCGGAGGCTATAAGGCCCTGCAGAACTGCAGTGGCGAAGCCCACCCTGGACTTAGAGTAAAGAGGTAAGTGATAGTGTTTGGTAAAGGTGTGTACTGAACTCCAAGTTGCAGCTTCTAAAATCTCCTTGGTTGGAACCCCCTGAGAAAGGCTGTAGAGGTAGCTGTTGCCCTGGTAGAGTGGGACCTAATGGTAGCAGGAACTGGTTTCCCATGATGGGTATAGCAGAAACGTATGCAATGACCTATCCATTTAGAAATGGTTTGCTTTGATATAGCCTTCCCTTGAGAAGCTGTAGCATAGGATACAAAGAGCTGGTCAGATTTTCTGAAAGCCTTAGTTTTGTCCAAGTAGTAACGAAGTTGCCTGTGAATGTCCAAGGAATGCAGGAGTCTCTCACCTTTGTTCTGTGGATTTGTGAAGAAGGTGAGTAAGTGGATGGTTTGATTTAAAGCCACACTGGAAACCACCTTAGCCATAAAGGAAGGATTAGTTCGTAGAGAAACTCTATCTTGATCAAAAATGAGGAAAGGTTCCACTGCCATTAGTGCCTGTAGCTGAGACTCTTCTAGCTGAAGTTATTGCTAGGAGCAGGGCAGTCTTCCATGATAGGAACTGAAGATCTGCAGAGAAAGCTGGTTCAAAGGGAGGTAGCGTTAGTTTTTCCAGAACAAAATTGAGGTCCCATGTTGGTGTAGGAGCTCTCCTGGGTGGTCTAATGTTTTTTGCCCCTCTGAGGAACTGCCTTAGAAGAGGATGTGAAAATAAAGGTGGATCAGTTTTGTAGTGAGCTGAAATAGCTGAAGCATGGATTTTAATAGAGGAAAAAGTCAGTCCTTTGTGCAACATCTCAGCTAAATACTGTAGAATGTGAGGCATGTGAGGCTGAATTGTGTATTGGCCTTTAGCTTGGTTCCAGGCACAAAACCTTTTCCATTTGTCTGAATAAGCCTTCCTGGTGCTTGGCCTCCTGGCTTCCAGAATAACATCCAGAACTGCTTGTGAAAGAGGAGCTGGTTGGATGTTTAGTTGATTTGCCATGCAGCCAGATTTAAAGTTTTGAGCTGGCTGTGAAGAATCTGATTGTTTTGTTGTGTGAGCAAATGGGGGATTTGAGGCAATATCCATGGTGGGCTATGGGCCATATTTCTCAATAGCGGGTACCAGTGCTGGCGTGGCCAGTCTGGGGCTATGAGAATCAGTCAATGGTCTCTCCTTTTTGACTTTCAGAAGAACCTTTGTGAGGAGAGGCAATGGAGGGAAGGTATATACTGTCAGGTTTTTCCAACTGAAAGAGAGTGCGTCCACTTTCCAAGCTTGATGGTGAAATGTCCTTGTACAAAATTTTGTTAGTTGATAGTTTTGAGGACTGGAAAACAGGTCTGTGTGGAAGGCCCCATTTTTGAGTTATCATTGCAAATATTTGTGGATCTCGTTTCCACTCGTGGGGATCCTTGATGTTTCTGCTGGGTCGTCTGCCAATGTGTTCTTCTGTCCTGTCAGGAATTGAGCTTGTAACTGAACTTGGTAAGCCAGAGCTGTGTTCCATAAGATCATTGCTTGCCTGCATAGAGGATAGGAATGTGTACCCCCTTGTTTGTTTATGTACCACATTACTGTGGTGTTGTCCATCTTTATTGCAAGTTGTCCTGGATGTAATAGATCCTTGAAGGATGTCAGAGCTTTCTGTACAGCTAGCATCTCTTTTTGATTTATGTGCAGATTTCTTTGATCTGCAGTCCATAGGCCTTGAATGCATTGTCCTGCCATGTGTGCCCCCTGGCGTAGTCTGAAGCATCTGTTGTGATAGTTTGCCTGGCTGGGGGCAAGGTGAAAGGCTGACCCTTCTTGAGGTGACATGCCTGTGACCACCATAGAAATTCCTGTTGTAGGCAGGGAATGAGAGATATCATTGTGTCCAAGCTGTGGCTGTGTTGAGACCATACGCTTTTTAGGTACCGCTGTAATTTCCTCATATGCAGCTTTGCAAATGGTATTATTACTATGCAAGATGCCATGAAGCCCAAGGCCTGCAGAATTTTTCTTGCAGTTAATTGGGTCTTTGTTGCCATTGTCTTGAAATATTGAGTCAGTTGTAGTTGCTTGTCTGACGTAAGACAAGCCTTCTGGGTCGTTGTATTGAAGCTGGCACCCAGGAATGTTATTTTTTGTGAGGGTACTAGTTTTGACTTCTTTTCGTTTACTGTGCACTCCAGGCAGTTTAGTAGATGCTTTACAAAGGCCAGATGATGTAAGAGAATGTCTTTGCTTTCTGCTTAGATGAGGCAGTCATCCAGGTATGGATATATTTGAATTCCTCTTTGTCTGCAGTATGCAATTACTGGTGCCAGGCATTTTGTGAAGACTCTGGGTGCAGTAGATAAGCCAAAGGGAAGTGCAGAGAATTGGTAATGGGTTGAACCTGCAATGAAACGGAGGTATCTTCTGCAACTTTGTCTGATAGGGACAAGCAGGTATGCCTCCTTGAGGTCCAACGTTACTAGCCATGCCTTCCTTGCCCAACATGGGAAGTAGCTGCTGTAGTGTTAGCATCTTGATTTTGGGTACTTGTAAGTAAGTGTTTAGAATTGAAAGGTCCAGAATTGGTCTCCAGGCATTGTCTTTTCTGGGCACTAGAAAGAGTTTGAGTAAAATCCTTGGCCTTGCTCTCGAGTAGGTACCAGTTGAATGGCTCTCATGTCCATGAGAGCTGTAATTTGTTTTTGTGCCTCTGCCCATTGATTTTGTGGCAGGTTTGGCATTCTCTTTTCATTGGCAAGGTGTGAAAGTGGAGTCTGTATCCTCGTAAAATTATGTCTAGGACCCATTTGTCCTTTGTGACAATGTGCCAGTTGTCTGCAAAAAGTGTGAGTTTTCCCCCCAAGGGGGCTACCAAGAGAGTATTGCTTGGCCAGATGAGGTGCAAGTCATTGAGTTTGCCTTCTGGTGGATTGAGACCTGTCTTCTCCTCCCTTCTCTGTTGTAGTGCCCCATTGGCGAGGTTTATATTGGGCTTGTGGTTGTCCTCTGCCCCTTGGGCGTCTGTATTTACCCCTCTGTGGTCTGTCAGTAGCTGGAAAGGACCAATTTTTTGTTAGCCAGTTTCTGCTGAAGCGAGAGGGTTGTACCTGTAGGAAATCTTTGACTGTCTGCATAGATTTTGCCTTATCCTCCATTTTCTTTAAAACTTCTGCTTTAACTCCAAAAAGAACATCCTGCTGTAAGTAAGGGAGCATCTAGTAGTTTTGCTTTAACATGATCAGGCAGAGTTTGTTCCTTTAACCAAGCATGCCTACGTATAACAGACCCAGTGACAGCTGCTCTGCAGGAGGCCTCCAAAGAATCAAACCCACATTGTAAGGTATGTTTGCTCAGTGGCGTGTAACAGATCCTGTACTTCTTTCAATTCAGATTGTTGAGGAAGAGCGGTTATTCTTTGCTTTAACTGAGAGATTAGGAATTGCTGATACTTAAGCATATGAAATTGACAATTCAGTGCCCTCATAGCTAGTGTGGCTGAGGTGTAAACCTTTTTCCCCCACCTGTCTAGTGCTCTGGAATCCCTCTCAGAAGGTACTGGGTTTTTAGCCATAGAAGCCTTAGCCCCCTTGGGACCCTGGGAGATAGTCTCTGGGTCAGCTACAGGGCTTTTGTAAAGAAATTTGTGGGAATCAGGCACTCTATAGTATCTGTCAGGCTTAGCTGGAGCAGGAGGTAGAGAGTCTGGGTTCAAACTGGATTCTAAATAGACATCATCCACAATGTCCAAAACTGGTGGGATGGCAAGTGGTCTATGTTGGGGGAGTAAAAGAAACTCTCTGAGCCTTTTCTTCAAGTCAGAGTAGTCCTGACCTTCCCAGTGAAAATGTTCCCTCATAGTGTGTAAAGTTTCCCCAAAGGAGTAGTCTTCAGGAGGAGAAGCTGAGGGAATAGAGTCCTCAGCATCAGAATCTTCATAAGGAGAGAAGGAGTAATCTTGGTCCTCAGAGGAGTCTGAAGAAATGGACACTTGTTCAGAGGATGCATAATCTTCCTCTTGTCTAGGCCTTTTGTCACGAGGGGGCTGGGAACCCCTGATTAAAGAAATCAAATCTTCAGCCATTTTGAGCATCTGTTTCTTAGGCATGGGGCCTTGAACAGGAGACTGAAGTGCAGTCCTTTTAGATTTAGTAGGAGTCTTCGACTTAGAAAATGTTTTAATGGGGAGAGTCGTCGGTCTGAAAACGCCTTCAGAAACCGATGTCGTTTCTGTAGCACTGACGTCTTTTGTAGCAATGTCGTCGGAAGGGCCTGAACTAAATGGCTGCGTCGGCCTGGTGCATTCCGCCAAAATTTCCGTAGCGGTCTCGAGTTCCAGATCTGCGGTAGTCAGGGGCTGTGTCGGAGCCTCACTGAGGACCGGAGACCGGATCAGCCGAGGCCTCGGAGTCTGTCCTTATCCTTGCGTTTTTTGTGCACGCCGGTAGTCGGTTGCTCCGACAGCATGGTGTAGTTAAATTTCCTACCGAAGTAGTGTCGTGCGAAATCAAAGCGTCTTTTAATAGTACGCTTATTAAACCTAGCACAAAACCGACAATTAGTGACGTCGTGGTCTGGGCCTAGGCAAGGTATGCAATAAGAATGAAAATCCTTATGAGGTATTTGCTTCCCACAAGAAATACAATTGTTAACTTTTTCTGACATCGGTCTGAGGCAAGAAAAGTTTCCCCAACGGGGTACTTAGCTTTATAGAAGACTTCGGTCTGAAATTTGAATTAGAAAATCTCAGGAGTCGGCCGACCAGCACTTGCGAACTGCTTCTGCTTTGGGCACCGCGCGGCAATAAAGACGGAAGAAAATGGCGTTGGTTGCATTATATATACCCCTGGCGCACTGACGTCAGGGAAGAGGCGACAGCAACCGAAGCTGGACCAAGACTTTGGAATTCCGGCCGACTGCAGGACTGCTTGACGACAGGATAACCCAAGTGTGATGACTGCAGCAGGGTAACACGATGAACATCAAAAAGCTGCTCAGATTTACGAATGGCTTTAGTTTTATACAAACATCGGAGCTGTCTATGCAAATCCAAAGTGTGAAGATCCTTCTCACTAGCAGACTGCAGAGAAGGGAAAAACGTTGGCAAATGAACAGACTAATTAAGAGACAACTCATTAACCAGCTTATGCATAAAAGGAGGATTAGTATGAAGAGAGACCCTGTCCTAATGAAAAAACAAAAAATAAGGAACAGCCATAAGGGGCTGCAGCTCAGACACCCACCTGGCTGAGGTAAGGGCCAAAAGACGAACAGTCTTCCAAGAGCAATGCTGTAAAGAAGCTGAAGCTGCAGGCTCTAAAGGAGGCCAAGTCAACTTTTTCTAGGGCAAAATTAAGGCCCCAGGAAGGAGGAATAGGCTTCCTGGGAGGCCTAATATGAAGAACGCCTTTAAGGAATTGTTTGCCCTTGTATCTAGAAGCCAAAGGGGGACTCCAAAGGCAGATGAGCAGAAATAGCTGAAAGGTGAGCTTTAACAGAAGAGTATGCCAACCCAGCATTGAGCAATTAACAGAAATAAGACAGAATCAGAGGAACTTCCACAGAAAGTGGATCCAGGTTATGAGTAAGACACCAAACAGAAAATCTCTTCCATTTGGATAAATAAGATTTCCTGGTACTGGGTTTCCTGACCTCATGCAGAACTGAAACCAGGTCCTCAGAAAAAAGGTGCCAAAAAAGGATCAAAACCCTACCACACACAGTGTCGGGTTCAAGAGTGGACAGGTGGGAATGAATGATAGAGCCCCTGTCTTGTGTGAACAGGTCCACCCTGTGAGATAACTTGTGATAAGTACCCTTGGTTAAATGCAGAAGAGGGAACCAATACTGTTCAGGCCAAAAGGGAGTCACCAACAAAATTTTTGGAGCAGCCTGTTCTATCTTGAACAGGACTCACTGAATAAGAGGAAGGCGAAGAAACATCTCCTTCCAGAAAAAAGACAGGGATTCCACCTGCCAAGCCAGAGCACATCGGACTCTGGTGCAAAACAGAGGATGTCGTCTGTTCAGAGGGGAGGCAAAAAGATATACCTGAGAAGTGCCCCACTGGTGGACAATGTCTAGAAACACATCTCTGTGAAGCATACACTCATGAGTTTGCGTTCTGGACCTGCTCAGAAGAAATATAAACAGCCTGAAGGGTTAACTGATACTGGACAGCTAGATCCCAAACCTGAATAGCTAGTCTGCTCAACAGGTAGGACCTTGTCCCTCCTTGCATGTTGATATACCACATCACTGTGGTATTGTGTGTGAAGATTCTGAGAGGCCCTGAAAAGAAAAGAGAATGAGAGGCCTAAAGAGCCAAGAGAAAAGATCTCATCTCCGATATTGATTTGGTCCTTCTGAAAGAGAGGCCAAAAGAGGACCGGAGGAGAGCACCGACCCTGCATGTGAAGAGCTCCTGAGTGGGGACTGGAAGTTGAAAATGAAGCCTTGAATTTAGGCACAACTGATGAATCTACCACTGATGCTCCAGCATGAGGCATGGGAGAAGAGGAAAGTACAGTTGTGTACCTACCATAAATGAAGATGTTAAGAGTGTATTCACTGTTGCAGTCATTACTCTTGGGTTATCCTGCTGGCAGGCTACCCGCAGTCTGCCTGAATTCCAAAGTCTTGGTCCGGCGTCGGTTGCTGTCGCCTCTTCCCTGACGTCAGTGCACCAGGGGTATAAAAGATGCAGCCGACACCATTTTCTTCAGTTTTTCTTGCCCCAGATGTCAGGTGCCCCCAAAAGGGTAGGCTAAATAGATTACGCCAATAAACATGCATGCACTGAAGTAAACATTTCCTTCATCTATAAGCAAATACACCACATAGGTTGTAAAGAATAGAGAAGTACAGATAAAACCCATCAAATGAAAGGGGGATGGTGGGAGGGTAACCTGGACTGCAACAGTGAATACACTCGAACATCTACATTTATGGTAGGTACACAACTGTACTATGTTCATCGTGTTTCACTGTTGCAGTCATTACTCTTGGGTTGAATCCCAAAGCTGAGGATGGGTGGCTGGGCTAAATAGGATTAGGAGAGGCTATGAGGCCCTGCAGAACTGCAGTGGCAAAGCCTGCTCTGCATTTAGAGTAGAGAGGTAAGTGGTAGTGCTTTGTAAAAGTGTGCACTGAACTCCAAGTTGCAGCCTCTAAGATGTCTTTGGTTGGTACTCCTCTGAGGAAGGCTGCTGAAGTGGCTGCTGCTCTGGTAGAATGTGGCCTAATGCCCTTAGGCACTGATTTGCCATGCTGTGAGTAGCAGAAATGAATGCAATGGCCTATCCATTTTGAAATGGTCTGTTTTGAGATAGCCTTTCCTTGTGATCCTGCAGCATATGCCACTAAAAGTTGCTCAGTCTTTCTGAAAGCTTTAGTTCTGTCCAAGTAGAAGCGTAGCTGTCTGTGTATGTCCAAAGAATGCAGAAGTCTCTCCCCCTTGTTCTGTGGGTTTGGATAAAAGGTAGGCAAGTGAATGGTTTGATTAATGGCCACACTGGACACCATCTTAGGCATAAATGTAGGGTTCGTCCTCAGAGAAACTCTGTCTTGATGGAAAATGATAAAAGGTTCCACAGCCATGAGTGCCTGTAACTCCGAGACTCGTCTTGCAGAGGTTATTGCTAGGAGCAGAGCTGTTTTCCAGGATAAGAATTTTATATCAGCTGTTGAGGCTGGCTCAAAAGGAGGCAGTGTGAGTTTTTCCAAGATATAACTGAGGTCCCATGCAGGTATTGGTGCTCTCCTTGGTGGTCTTATGTTTTTGGCCCCTCTGAGGTACTGCCTTGTTAAAGGATGAGAAAAGATAGGTGGTTCCGTATTGTAATGGGCTGAAATGGCAGAGGCATGAATCTTAATTGATGAAAAGGATAGGCCTTTGTCCAGCATCTCAGTTAAGTATTGTAAAATCTGAGGAATATTTGGTACAAACGTGTCAATTCCTTGTTCCTGGTTCCAAGCACAGAATCTCTTCCATTTTTCTGCATAAGATTGTCTGGTACTGGGCCTCCTGGCCTCCAAGATAACCTCCATTACAGCTTTGGAGAGAGGAATGTTCTGAATGGCTACATTATCCGCCATGCTGCCAGATTTAAGGTCCTGAGTTGGCTGTGCAGGATCTGATTGTTTTGTTGGGTCAGTAAGTGAGAAGTTTGAGGCAATGTCCAGGCTGGACCTTGAGACAAGTTCTTTAGGATTGGGTACCAGTGCTGGCATGGCCAGTCTGGGGCAGTATCATTTTTGGCTTCTCTTGTCTGACCTTTAGGAGTACCTTGGGGAGGAGAGGCAGTGGAGGAAAGGCATATACAGTTAGGTTTTTCCAGCTGAAGGATAGGGCATCCACTTTCCATGCTTGCTTGTGATAAATCCTCATGCAGAATCTCTGTAGTTGGCAGTTGTGAGGGGAGGCAAATAGATCTATGTCTGGGCATCCCCATTTCCTTGTTATCATGCTGAAGACTTGTGGATCCAGTTTCCACTCGTGGGGATCCATGAGGATTTTGGTAAGTTCGTCTGCCAGAGTATTTATTTTTCCTGGCAGGAATTGTGCTTACAGGTGAACTTGATAAGTCAATGCTGTGTCCCACAAAGTCATGGCTTGTCTGCAGAGGGGGTAGGAATGTGTGCCTCCCTGCTTGTTTATGTACCACATGACTGTAGTATTGTCCGTCTTTATCAGTAGTTGTCCTGGATGAAGTAGATCCTTGAAAGCTGTCAGGGCATTCTGAACAGCTAGCATCTCTTTTTGATTGATATGAATATGCATCTGGCTTCCAGGCCATGTGGCCTGAATACATTTTCCTGCCATATGGGCCCCCCCAGGCATAATCTGATGCATCCGTTGTTAGTGTCTGCCTGGCTGTGGGTAAAGTGAATGGATGTCCCTTGTTGTGGTGACAGGCCTGTGCCCACCATCGAAACTCCTGTTGCAGGCAGGGAATGAGGGTAATTAATGTTTCCAGGTTGTGGCAATGTTGAGACCAAACACTTTTTAGATACCATTGTAGTTTCCTCATATGCAGTCAGGCATATGGAATTAGCAGAATGCAGGATGACATGAAGCCCAAAGCCTGCAGAATTTTTCTTCCGGATAACTGGGTCTTTGTTGCCAACATTTTGAAGAAAGAAGTCAGTTGCCTTTGTTTGTCTGGCGTGAGATAAGCCATCTGGGCAGTTGTATTTAAGCTTGCACCCAGGAGAATATCATCTCTTGAGAGGGTACTAGTTTTGATTTCTTTTCGTTTACTGTGTACCCTAGGCAAATTAGTAATCTTTTTACAAACGCCAGAGGCTTTAGTAGAATGTCTTTGTTCTCTGCTTGAATAAGGCAGTCACCCAAGTAAGGATATATTTAAATTTCTCTTTGTCTGCAAAATGCAATTACTGGTGCCAGGCATTTTGTGAAGACCCCGGGAGCAGTAGATAAGCCAAAGGGCAGTGCAGAGAATTGGTAGTGCATTGAGCCAGCTATGAATCTGAGGTATCTTCTGCAAGTTATCTGATTGTGACATGCAGGTATGCCTCTTTTAGGTCCAAAGTTACGAGCCAAGCCTTCTTGCCCAGCATGGGCAGTAGCTGCTGCAGAGTCAACATTTTTGAATTTTGGAACGTCCAGAAATGTGTTTAGAATAGACAGGTCCAGTATTGGTCTCCAGGCTTTGTCCTTTCTGGGCACCAAGAAAAGTCTCGAGTAAAATCCTTGTCCCTGCTCTTGTTGTGGCACTTGCTGAATGGCCCTCATATCCTTGAGGGATGAAACTTGTTTTTGTGCCTCTGCCCATTGATTGTGTGGCAGGTCTGGCATACCTTTTGCCCTTGGCAGGGTGTGAAAGTGGAACCTGTAGCCCCGAGACACTATGTTCAAGACCCATTTGTCCTGGTTAATCATGTGCCAAATTGGTGAAAAAAGTGCTAGTTTTCCCCTAAGGGGGCTGCCAAAAGATAAGTGCTTGGTTCTGGCAGAGGAAAGTCACTGGGACTGTTTCCTGTATGGTTGTAATTTGTCTTCTCCGCTTTTGGAGGTAGAAGCACCCCATTGTTTAGGCCTGTATGAGCCTTGGGGCTGGGATCTGCCTCTTTGTGGCCTGTCTGACACTGGAAAGTACCAATTCTTTGTAGGCCAGTTCCTGCTAAATCTGGGTGGCTGTACCTGTAGGAAATACTTAACTGTCTGCATGGATTTCACTTTATCCTCCATTTTCTTCAACACCTCTTCTGCCTTAACACCAAACAAAGTATCATGCTGTAATGGAGCATCCAGTAATTTTGCTTTAACATGATCAGGCAGATTCTGTTCCTTTAACCAAGCATGCCTTCTAATGACATAACCCGTAACATCGGCCCTGCAAGAGGCCTCTAGTGAATCAAAACCACATTGCAAAGTATGCTTTCCCACTTGTTCAGCTGCATGTAATAAATCCTGCATTTCTTTGTTATCAGAACATTCAGAATTTGTCAACATTTTCTGTTTAAGCAGTGACATCAAGTATTGCTGATATTTAAGCATATGAAATTGACAATTTAAAGCCCTTACAACCAAGGTAGCAGAAGTGTAAACTTTTTCCCCCCATCTGTCCAGTGCTCTAGAATCCCTATCAGAGGGGACAGGGATTTTTGCAGTGGAAGCCTTGACACCTTTGGGATCCTGAGATATAGTTTCTGGGTCAGCAGCAGGGTTTTTATATAGAAATTTATGAGAGTCTGGAACCCTGTAGTATCTGTCTGGCTTACAGGTGCAGGGGGTAAAGAGTCAGGAGACAGGCCGGACTCTGAAAATACATCTACAATGTCTAGAACAGGTGGAATAGCAAGAGGTCTGTGCTAAGGTAGGAAAAGAAAGTCTCTGAGCCTTTTCTTAGATTCTGAGTAATCTTGGCTCTCCCAGTGAAAATGCTCCCTCATGGTATGCAGGGTCTCCCCAAAAGAATAATCCTCAGGAGGAGAGGCTGAAGGATAGATTCTTCAGCATCAGAATATTCATAGGGAGGAAAAGATTATCCCTGTTCAGAAGAGGAGTCAGAGGAAATTGAAACCTGATCAGAAGAGTCATATTCTGTCTCTTGCATAGGCCTCTTATCAGGAGGGGGATGGGAACCCCTGATCAAAGTAATAAGGTCTTCAGCCATTTTAAGCATTTGTTTCTTAGGCATGGAAGTCTGTCCAGGAGAATGCTGTACTTGTTTCTTTGTCTTTAGAGCTGTTTTAGTCTTTGTCTTTGAAGCTGAGGTTGGCTTGACATATAATTGTGTAGGTCTGAAAACACCCTCAGAAGCCGATGCCTGCTCAGCGGCTCCGGACCCATCTGAGGGAATAGTTTCCAAGAGTCCAATACCTTGAGTATCCAGAGGCCTAGTCGGCTCCACGTGTGAGTCGGATGCGGCATGCGGCTCTGAGGTAGCGGGCGTCGGGGGCTGCAAAAGGGCCTCACTGAGAACCGGCGACTGGCCTAGAGGGGGCCTCGTCGGTTTTGGACCGTGGATGCCTGTCCTTTTCCTTTTCCTTGCGCTTTTTATAAACTCCGGTCGTCGGCTGTTCTGACGGCATTATATAATTAAACCTTCGGCCAAAGTAATGAAAGGCAAAATCGTACCGACGCTTAATAGTGCGTTGGTTAAATCTAGCACAAAACCGACAGCTAGCAACATCGTGATCAGGGCCTAGGCAAGGAATACAGTAAGAATGAAAATCCTTATGAGGTATTTGCTTCCCACAAGAAATACAATTGTTAACTTTTTCTGACATTGGTCTGGAACAAGAAAAAAAGTTTCCTCAATGGGTTACTGCTTTAATGAAGACTTCGGATCTGAAATTCTATTTTGAAAATCTCAGGAGTCGGCCGACCGGCACTTGCCAACTGCTTTTGCTTCGGGCACCGCACGGCAAGAAAGACTGAAGAAAATGGTGCCGGGTGCATCTTTTATAACCCTGGCGCACTGACGTCAGGGAAGAGGCAACAGCAACCGATGCCAGACCAAGACTTTGGAATTCAGGCCGACTGCGGGTAGCCTGCCAGCAGGATAACCCAAGAGTAATGACTGCAACAGTGAAACACGATGAACATCTGGAAAATCTAAAGGATGAGAATGTTGGAAGTCAGACTGACTTTAAGAACCACTGGAGCTTTCTCATATGAAGCTTGGCCAGAGGAAGCATCAGAATGGTGGAAGCCATGTATCCCATAGCCCTTAGAAGCTCCCTGGCAGAAATGGAGGCCAGAGGAAGAAGGGATTGAAAGAAGAGTTAAAGCTTTGGGAGGAGACAGATGCCAGCACTGGCACAGTCCAGAGCCTGCACCCAAGAAAAACAAGATCCTGAGGAGCTGGGAAGAATTTTTGGAATTTCACTGTAAACAGTAGGCTCTACAAGAGACAAATAGCATAGTGAAGATGCTGAAGCAAAATCTCTGGAGAAGAAGCCTGAATAAGCAGGTCATCCAGACAACAAAAGATCTGTATTCCCCTCATCCTGCAAAAAAGCAATCACAGGAGCGAGGCATTTAGTGAAGATGCTTATGGCAGTAAACAGTCCCAAAGGGCAAAACAGAGATCTGAAAACGCAAGGAAGCAATAGATAAATGTAAAAACTTCCCAAAAAAAGGATGCCTTGGGATAGGGAAATAAGGATCCTTGAGAACCAGAAAAACTAGGAAAGCCTGATTAAAAAAGAGGAAACAAGGTTTGAAGAGACAACATCCAAAATGAAGGAACCTTCAAAAAGGTGCTGAGCTGAGAGAGATCCAGAATGGGTCTCCAGGTACCTTCTTTCCTGAGAACCAGAAATATTCGGGAATAAAAAAAATTCTAAGCTTCTTTCCTGTAACTAGTCTAGTCCAGATACAGATTTGCTGTATCTAGGACTGTTTGTAAGCTTCTGAGCCCCCCCCCCCAAGCCTTTCTGTGTCAGAGGGAAGCCTTTGAGCTCATCATTGGGAGTGATGAGCACTACGTAGCCTACCTACCACAACAGGAGTGGTTTCTGGCCCAGAAATTTAGTTTACTGGCTGTTTGGGCAGTTTTTTCCATCTCTTTCAACTTTCTGGTTTAAAAGCCCGCATTTGCGCTTGTTTCTCGCCTTTCCTGTAACTAGTCTAGTCCAGATACAGATTTGCTGTATCCAAGACTGTTTTGTAAGCTTCTGAGTGGTGCGAAAAAGTCTGCTCTTCAATTTTTCCCTTAAGATTTGCTAGTTTTCTCCACTCCTGCACTTTTACTAGCTTATTAGTCTAGCACTTTACCAGACACATTGTAGCACACAAAAGTGCCTCCAGCACTAAATGTTCTACAAGGAAACAGCTCCAGTACTTATTATGAATGCACACCCCTCCAGGCATGTCGAAAGGTCAGGCCCCTATGCTTTCTCCTATTAATCTGGTGAACTTGGGCATCCTAAGGCAATGTAGGAACTGCCTCATGTACACTGACAACCCTCTCCTCTTACCTTCCAACACTCAGACTTGCGAGAGATGCACTTGTATATTAAAATTGGAAGCCACGCACTCTCCAGTCAAGACCGGAATAGCTGGCCAAGAGGAGTAGGTCAACACTGGCACCACACCACATGGAATACATAGCCCTCCAGAACACACACCAGCGCTGCCTTCACATAAAAACACAAACCACACACCCAACTTTGTGGAGGCTCTCAATAAAAATCTACTAAAACAGCAGAAACCTCCAAGGCAGAAACGCACTCGACCACCACAACACAACACTAATCACAAGACACATAAATCTCCTAACAGTGTACCACTCAACCAAAGACCCTAAGGTAAAACAGAACCCCCAACACACTAATCATAGGTGACTCGATACTGAGGCACACATGTCCCACTCACTAGGCTGAGTGAGGAGAAAGTGAAAGTCAGCTGCCTGTCAGGTTCCAGGATCCACCACATAATGCACACACTCAAGTCCCTCAACAACAGGTACAAATATGACTCTGTCATTGTACATGTGGGTGTGAATGACTGGAGACATACTTCCCTGGACTACATGAAAAGACACATGAAGGAGCTCTTGAATTATGTAGCCCAGGCTGGTATGACCCTAGCCCTGAGCAGGCTCCTACCATCACCCAGAATGATACCACAGGACAAGCAAAAAATGACTGATTTCAAAAAGTGGCTAAGTTTCTGGTGTCATTCTAAGGGAATCCAGTATCTGTCTGCCTGAGAAGACATGACTGACAGACCTCAATACTTTGCCAGAGATGGCCTGCATCTGTCAACCCCTGGGCTTCCAGATATTGGCCAAGGCTCTTGCCACCCCTACAGTGCCTTTTTTAGGTGGTGTTCCAAAGACCAAATTACCACCGTAACAGCTACAAACAAATGCAATCTGAGGGTCATGCTGCTCAACGCTCGAAGTCTAAATTTCAAAATGCACTTGCTTGAAGCACTTCTTAAAATGGAGAATATAGACATTTGTGCTGTAACAGAGAACTGGTTCAAAGGCAGCAGAAAGCAACCCTGTACTACCAGGGTATAACTCATTCCACACCTTTCGGCCTCAGAACTTGGACCGAAGATCCAAAGGCGGTGGTGTTTCCATATTCATAAAGAATGCGCATACCTCATGACTGGTAGCCCAACATAACACATTAGATATACTTCAGGTGCAGCTAACATTGGGTAAGACAGCGATTCAGTTTGTCACCTGCTATAGGTCCCCAACCATGTCCCAAGACTACTCCATGTTCCTAAGCACCCTGGAGAATATTAGGGTCCAACCTAATACTCTCACACTGGGCGAATTCAACTACTCCTCCAATAACTGGGAAACTAGTCATGTACCAATACAACTGCCCAACGTTTCCTAGAATTCATTAATTCCAATGCCCTGGACCAGCTCATTCTTATCCCCACTAGAGGTAGCAATATCTTTGACCTGGTCCTTACTAACATGGGCGACTGTTGCTCTACACCAATAGCCAACTCCTCCCTGGTTAGATCTGACCACAAACTAATCACCTTGGAAATCCCCCCCCCCCGTAAAGGTAACCACATGAAAAACTCCAAAGCTAACTTTGGGCTCCTAAAAACAGAGGTGGCCACCTTCATGGCACCCATGCAAATGGAGAATAGTTGATGACCGCCAAATCACACACCAATGCACTGTACGAACACATACTAAAATGCATGGATCTCACCATACCCAATAGAACCAAGACTCTCTCCTCCAAAAAAGAAAGGAAGTTAATCTGGTAGTCCCCTGTCAAACAAACTCTACAACAGGAGGAAACTGATGTGGAATAAGGTGAAGCCCCAAGACTGAAAAACTCCCTCATCAGCCTCAACAAAAAGTTGAGATCCCTCATCAAATCCTTTAAAGCTAGCTATGAAAACAGAATTGCAGCAGACAGTGAAGACAACCACAAGGCCTTCTATAGTTATGCAAAGAATCTCCACGGCAATACCCAGATTTGATCTGAACTACTGCACAATGGTATCTCCTATACAGAGCCAACAGATATTGCCAATATACTGGCTGACAGATTCACTGCCAACTTTACCCCTCTCTCCCCCACCAAAGGACTAATCACAATACCAGTAGATTGCCAGGCACCCAGTATTACGGGTGCACAGGTTAAAACAGCACTGTCCACGGCCAAGAATACAGCTTCTATTAGAGCTGACAATATTCCTGGCTGTGTTCCACATGAATTACAGAGTGAACTGGCACCTCACCTGTGTGTCCTGTTCAATCACAGCCTCACCTCAGGCTTTTTTTCCCTACCGAATGGCGCACTGCTACAGTCATCCCTCTCCACAAAGGAGGAGTGGCTGACAATGTTCGCAGACTATTCCAAGTTGGGAGCTATTATTAACTCCCCAAGTGATGCTGACATCCTATAGCAAGGCCTCATTGAGACCAACAACTGGTGTCAGAACAATAGCCTTAAGCTCAATGCCAAAAAAATATGTCATCCCCTTTGGGATAAATCTGGTTCCCGTGAATTACCACATCGATGGTAGTCCACTGAACACAGAAGGCGTTATAAGAGATTTGGGGACACAGGTTGACAGCAACCTCTCTTTTGACCACCACATTGCCACTGTGGTCAGAAAGTCCTTCTATGTGGCACATCTCATTACTAAGGGTTTTTCATCCAGGAAGAAAGAGGTCATTGTCTCCCTCTACTCTTCCCTCATTAGGCCAGTCATACAGTACAGTGCCCCATTTGGCATATACCTCACTAGATGCCTGTAACAACTGGAGAAGCCACAAAAGTACCTCACAAAGAGGATCCTAGGCCTTAAACACTTGTCCTACATGGACAGACAACTCCAACTATTCTCTGTCTCATATCGCCTACTTAGAGGCGATCTCTGCATGACTTACAAAGCCATGTTTGACCCAGCTCTGTTGGAAATGCTACATCTAAAGAAATCCCAATCCCTCCGCACCACATGCTCCAGAGACCTCAACCTCATTACCACAATCAACAGAACAAGCTGGAGGGACAGGTTCATAACCCAGAGACTGCCCATGCTATGAAATTGACTTCCCCATACATGTCAAACAGAGCACCTCACTGGCCCTCTTCAAGAGAAATATTGATGAGTGGATGGGAAATAGAAAATTCATCCCAGGGATTACTCTAGTGACTCTACTTGACAGAGGCACTGGGAACTAAGGTCAGGTGGCAAGATGCCAGGTTATCCCTAACGGGTATACTTGTAAAGGCTCCACGGCCATTAGTCTAGTACACACCTATGTTTGTTTGTGGCTTTTCCCGGTTAGGGGTCGCCACAGTGGAACTCCGGTCCGCTAATGACTGGTAGTTGATTTTTTACGTGCCGAGTTACTTGACGCACAACCTTCAATGAAGGTACGCCCATTCACGCATGCCTCCACGCAGAAGACGCTCTAGCTGAGAATCGAACCAGACAGTGTCTTACTGTGAGGCGACAATGCTACCGCAGCACCACCGCCGCGGGTAGTCTAGTACACACCTATGAACCTATAAAATCCCTTCCCCTTTTGAGGAGCCGGAAATGCTTGAATTGTTCCTCGAGTAAAAAGGCTCTCAACAACATCTGGAAAAAAGGGCTGCTGTTCCTGAAGAGGGTGAGGAATGCCCAAAAAAAAAAGAGGCAAGAGATTTCCAAACCATGTAACACCCCTGCAAATGATGGACAGAACCTAGCAATCCTGAGTGATCCTTAATCAATTTGGAAGGGGCAGGGAAAGACAGATATAGGAACGGGACTGAGAAGTGTGGAAAAAAGATGGTCAGAGTCTGGCTTGTCTGGAAAAGGAGGCTTCTGAGCTGAAAGGGTTTGAATAGACTTAGCAGGAGGAGCCATTCTTCCACCCTTTTTACCCTTGGGAGGAAGGCAGGACTGCCTACAGACAAAGGCAGGTTTATTAGGGTAATTCCTCTGAAATTTGGCAACAGTGGAAACAAAAACATGTTTCAGTTCCTGCATTGCCTTACCCTTTTCCTGAAGAGACTTAAAAAGCTCAGCACCTACAGAACCAAAGAGATTTTTATTACCTAGAGGAGCATCCATCAGCTTGGCCTTAATATCATCAGGTAAAGGCTAAAGGCCAAGCCAGGAATACCTCCTCAACACAGAACGAAAGGCAGCAGCCCTAGAGGAGGCAACAGCTGCATCATAACTGAATTTAATAGAATGGTGAGGTACTTGAGAAGAGGAGCCTAACAATCACAGCCCAAAAGACCAGGGTAGCAGCAGTATACACTTTCTTACCCAACCTCTCCATGGTTCTACTGTCCTTGTCAGAGGGGAGCAGCTTTACAGAAATTAAAAGCTTAGATGGTTTATCAGAAGAAACAGAAATAACAGAAGGGTCAGCAGAGGGAAACTTGTAAAGGAATTTATGACCATCAGGCACCTTATAAAACCTATCAGTTTTTTTACGGAGCAGGGGGCTGGGAGTCAGGAGCCTGAGAAGCTGCAGAAAGTGTCCAACAAGGCAGCAAGAACAGAAGGGACAGCAGAGAGATTGGAAGATTCCATTTGAAGGAGTTCATAATACCTGTGTTGGACAGCCAAGATTTGGGTACCATCCCACAAACTCCATCATACAGGAAAAACTACCTCCAAAGGAAATCGCCTCAAAGGGAGAATCAGGACTAACACAGTCCTCTTCCTCAAAACCATAGTCCAAGGAAGAGGGAAATCTGGGAGGAATAGGTTAAGGATTCCTCATCAGAATCTACATCCTCATCAGATGAAACCTGCTCCCTAGGCCTCTTAAAGAGGAGTAGAAGACCCCCTGAGGGGGCTTTAAAGCCATAAGGGCATTAAAGAAACCCTGTGTAAAATCCTGCCATTCATGCAGAGGATCCTTAGGATCAGGAGAAATGTGCTTAGGTTTCTGCTTCTTTTTCAAGGGGATGTCAGCCCTAAATATCTTAGGTGGCTCGGACCCCTGCCTACATTCAATAAGCATAGCAGAAATCTCCTCCCTAACAAGGATTTACTAACACCCCCAGTCCCTTGGGAAATAATCAACTGTGGTTTCCCCTGAACATCAGAAATGATGCCAGCAAAGCCTCCAAGGATGTGAAGGAAGCCAGATCCATGTTATCCTCCGAAATGGTCATTTCAGAGGAATCCAACTGAAAAAAATGGGTGGTCCTCTGGGCTTTCACCAGCCTTTAGAGAGACATATGGTGGAGACGGTACAGCCGAAGAATTTGACCAAGCTTTCTTGGTTAATTTGCGGATGGCTGAAGCTCGGGCCTGGACAATTCCGCTGATTGAAGACTGCTGGAACAGGGCTCAGTTTTGAGTTTTTTTACTGGTTAATTGGGTAATTTGTTTAAATCAGTTTGCTCTTTTTCTATTGTTATAAAAAAATTGCACTTGATTCATCTGCTTTTACTGTAATTGTGTTTCTTCCAACTTTATTACCTTATTTTTCTTGTGCTTCTTCTTAAAAGTATTCAATTGTATTATTCTGCTGCAGTTATTATTGCTTGGTAGTAGCCTGATTAAATTGTAACTGTTATTCTAAGTCTTTTGGTTTAAGCACATGGGCTTCAGACCAGTTGTTTTACATTAAGGTTTGTGGACTGCATTGTTGTGGCAGAACAGGTAGCTTGCATCCTTCTAAGTTGGGAATTGCTGACTGAAGGCTCAGTGTCTGTTATTCTAAAAGCGCATTAGTTCTGGTTTAAGCACTTGGGCTTCAGGCCAGTTATTTTACATAAAGAAAGTTTGTGGTCTGCACTCTTGTGGGAGGAGAGGCTAGATTCTGCCCTTCTGAGCTGGGAATTTCTGGTTAAAGGCTTATTGTGCCTGCTTATTTGAACGTTTTTTTTCTGAAATTTGTATGCCTTGTTTGCTGAAGCCCAGAAGTTGGTAGTTTATTGGCCATTTTAGGCTAATTTCTCTCTCTCTCATTTCCCTGCTATAAAAAACGCACTTGCACGTTTTTTTGCACGTGTATTCAGCTCAGCAAGTGCCTGCCAGGCATCCTGCAAAGCTCTACAGCAGCAGAGAGACAAAAGAAAGACTTTGGAGTGATTAAGTATAATTTTTTTTGCATTTTTCTTGCTGTCTTTAACTAATTCCACCTAAAACGCCGATTTTTTAGCGTTTCTGTGATTTAAAAAGCTTGTTTCTACTACATATTGTACTTATTTGCTGCCTGCACTTGAACTAAGTCATTTTTGTGTTTAAATAATCTGTTTAACTGTGGTAGGCTACACACTAAAGTGCGATAGCCATTTCTGTGCATTTAAAGTGTTTTTCTTTTTATTGTATCTGCTTTACTTTCTGGGGAAAAAAAAATCTTGTTTCCCGCCGTTATGAACTAGTATAGTCCAGTTTTCAGGTTATTGCTGAATTCAGGGCTGTGTTACAAGTTTCTGTGTTGAACATACCTTACCGGGCAGCACCAGTTATAGTCAGGGTTAAACTATTCCCTGCTCCACGAAGTCGACTCCTCAATTTTCCCTTGGAACTAGACAAACTTTCAATTTAAACACTCAAACCATTCATTTCACATCCCAGCACTTGCTCAAAACTCATAGCAAGCACTAATTAACCCTAGCACTAGACTCCCCTATACTGTCCAGAAGGACAAGGCTCTCTTCTAATTCATCCCTACCAGCCAATCAGTAAAACCGCTCACTTTACCTATTCAGGCATGTCCAAAGGGCAGTTTCAGGGGTACTCTCCAGTTCAACTGGTGAATCTGGGCATTTTGAGGCAATGTTACCACTGTCTCATGTACACAGACAACCCTCTCCTCCTACCACCAAACACTAATATATGCAACAGATGAAATTATACAGCCAAACTGGAGGCAAAGCTCTCTCAACCCAAGACTGGAACTGACAGTCAAGAGGAGAAGGGAAATACTTGCAACACACCACCAGTCTCACACAGAACTACTAAACCAACACTGGCAAATAACACACACAAATACACGAAAACATACTTGGAGGCTCTAAATAAAAATCTGCAAAAGCAACAGAGACCTCCAAAGCAGACATCCAAGCAACCTCCACACCCCATCACAAACCACGATACACACACACTTCACATAATCAGTGTGCCACGCAATCACAGCCTTTAAGGCAAAATAACATACCCAACATATTAGTAGGGTAGAGGTGACTCTATAGTCAGGCACACTGATGTCCCACTAACTAGGCTGGACAAAGAGAAGGTTACAATTAGCTGCCTGTCGGGCGCCAGGATCCTCCACATAATACAAGCACTCAGGTCGCTCCAGAACAAGTCCAAATACGACGCTGTCATTGTCAATGTTGGTGTGAATGACCCAAGACGTACCTCCCTGGACTACATGAAGAGTCCCCGCCACCTACTGGGGTAGTACATCTCACCAACATAGAGAAAGTAAAGTTGTGTACACTTATCATAAATGTAGATATTTGAGTGCATTCATTGTTGCAGTCATCACATTTGGGTTATCCCTGCCAGGGTAGCCCTCAGTCGGCCCGAATACCAGAGGCTTAATATTTCTGCGTCAGTTGCCATCGCTCCAGCACTGACATCAGGTCGTCAAGTGTTATAAATTAAGGCAGCCAACGCCATTACATCACTTTTTCTTGCCCTAACTTGTCAGGAGCCCCCAGGAGGGAGCTAGGTTATGGTGGAACACTACTACCAGTAGAAAGTAAACACCAAAAAATCCTTATAAGGATAGAGAGAGAGAGAGAGAGAGACAAGGGGGGGTGGTGGGAGGGAAACCAGGACTGTAACAGTGAATACACTCGAACATCTACATTTATGGAAAGTGTACACAACTGTACTATGTTCTTTGTGTTTCACTGTTGCAGTCATCACAATTGGGTTGATTCCCAAAGCTGAAGAAAAGGGTGGAGGTAGTCAAGAAGACTGTGGGCTGGCTAGGATGCCCTGCAAGACTGCTGTGGCAAAGCCTGCCCTGGATTTGGAGAAGATAGGCAGGTGATAATGCCAGGTGTAGATACGAACATATGTCCATGTTGCAGCCTCCAGGATATCCCTGGAGGGGACCCCTCAGGAAAGCTGCAAAAGTGAAGGTTGCTCTGGTAGAATGTGTTCTGACCCCCTGGGGGGGGGGGTTTCCCATGCTGCTTGTAGCAGAAATGGATGCAGTGTGCTATCCATTTGGAAATGGTTTGTTTGGGTATGGCCTTGCCCTCTGCTCCTGCAGCAAAGCTGACTAACAACTGATCATTCTTTCTAAATTATTTAGTCCTGTCTAGGTAGAATCTGAGCTGTGTGCACACATCTAGAGAGTGCAGAATCCTTTCCCCTTGTTTTGTGGGTTAGGGAAAAAAGGTGGGCAAATGAATGGATTGGTTGAGAGCCACACTGGACACCACTTTTGGCAAGAAGGATGGGTTAGTCCTGAGGGAGACCTGTCAGCATGGAAAATGATGAAGGGCTCTACAGCCATTAGTGCTTGTATCTCGGATACTCTTCTAGCTGAAGTTATGGCCAGAAGGAAGTCTGACTTCCAAGAGAGGAGCTTTAACTCTGCTGACACTGCTGGTTCAAATGGGGGCAGGGTGAGCTTTTCCAAAACAAAGTTAAAGTCCTAAGCTGGGGTAGGTGCTCTTCTGGGTGGCTTCAAGTTGTTAGCCCCTCATAGGAACTGTTTAATGACAGGGTGGGAGAAAAGAGGTGGCTCTGTGCTGAAATGAGCAGAGATGGCAGTGGTATGAATTTTAATGGAAGAGAATGATAGACCCCTGTGAAGAAGGCCAGCCAGGTAATCCGGGATGAGAGGTAGGGAGGGCAGTGTAGTTCCAGCTCCCTTAGCCTGGATCCAGGTGCAAAATCATTTCCACTTGTCAGCATAAGACTTTCTAGTGCTAGAGCGTCTGGCCTCACATATAACATCTAGAACTTGTTTGCTTAGATTGGCAGCTTGTGCAGTGATCAGGGAATAAGCCAGGCTGCCAGAATAAGGGTCAGCAATTGGGGATGCATGAATTCTCCATTCCTCTGGGTGAGGAGTGCTGGGATCTGAGCATTATGCCATGGAGGCAGTGGTGACAGGCTGCGCAGCAGAGGGTACCAGGGCTGGCGGCGCCAGTCTGGGGCAATCAGGACTGTCATTGGTTTTTCCTCCCTTATTTTGAGCAATACCCTAGTAATGAGTGATTCGGGGGGAATGCAGAGAGTGAGAAGTTGACCCACTGGAATAATAGAGCTTCCACTTTCCAGGCCTTGCTGTGAAGTCCCCTGGTGCAGAATTTGCTGAACTGATGGTTGGAATGGGAAGCAAAGAGGTCGACCTTCGGGGTGCCCCATTTCTGGGTTACAAGGGTGAAGGGTCTTTGGTCTAGCTGCCACTCATGTGGGTCCAGAAGATTCCTGCTTAAGTTGTCTGCAAGAGAGTTTAGAGAGCCTGGCAGGAATTGTGTTAACAGGTGTAGTTGCATGGCTGAGGCTGGGTGCCAAGGGATCATGGTGAGCCTGCACAGAGGGTATGAGCGTGTCCCTCCCTGCTTGATATACCACATCAGAGTGGCATTGCCTGTTTTTATCAGAAGAGGCTCCAGGGAGAGTATGGGTCTGAAGGCTGTCAGAGCTTGCTGAACAGCTAACATCTCTTTTTGGTTGATGTGCAGATGTATTTGGTTTGGGCTCCATTGGCCCTGAATGCACCTGCCATCCAGGTGTGCACCCCAGGCATAGTCTGATATGTCTGTGGTGAGGATCTGTGCGGCATGGAGTTGAGGGAGGGGTAGTCCTTTGTTGTGGTTGCATGCTGCTCCCCACCAAAGGAAATCTTTCCTTACACAAGGTATTATTGGTATAAGAGTTTTCAGGTCTTGGAAGTGTTGACACTAAAGGCTTTTAAGGTACCACTGTAGTTTCCTCATATGCAGTCTGGCATATGGAAAGAGTCAAATGCAAGAAACCATGAACCCCAGAGCTTGCAGGAGTTTCCTTGCAGATAACTGGGGTATGGTTGCTAGTTGAGAGAAGTAGGTTGTCAGGTAGGTTTGTTTTTCTGGTGTAAGGAATGCCATCTGGGATGCCGTGTCCAGGCTTGCTCCCAAGAATACAATTGTGCTTGCATGGGTACTAGTTTGGATTTCTTTTCATTGATAGTATAGCTCAGGGAGGTCAATAAGTCCTTTACAAAGGTCAGGAGCTTGAGCAGCTTTTCCAGACTGTCTGCCTGAATCAGGCAGTCATCAAAGTAGGGGTAAATTCGAATATTTCTTTGTCTTCAAAAAGCAAGGGGAGCAGTGGATAATCCAAAGGGAAGTGCAGTGATCCTGCCCTGAAACAGAGATATTTCCCGCAAGATTCCCCCCGACTGGGGTGTGTAGGCAGGCCTCTTTTAGGTCTAGGGTGGCTAACCAAGCATCCTTGGAGAGCACAGGTAGAAGTTGCTGGAGGGTGAGCATTTTGAATTTTGGTATCACCAGGAAAGTGTTTAGAATGGATAGATCGAGGATGGGGCGCCAGGTGCCCTCTTTTCTGGGTACCAGGAAGAGTCTGGAGTAGAAACCTTGGCCTACCTGTTCTGCAGGAACATGCTCTATTGCCCTCATCAAGAGCAGGGAAATGACTTGCTTTATGGCCTATGCTCACTGGTCTGGGGGAAGATCTGGAAACCCTTTTGGGGTTGGTAGTGTGTGGAAATAAAATTTGTATCCCTGGGTCACTATGTTGAGGACCCAGCAGTTGTTGGTAATGGTAGACCAGGTGCTTGCGTGGAGGGAGGGTTTTCCTCTTAGGGGCAAGAGCAGGTAGGCAGAGGGAGGGGGTGAAAGTGTAAAGTCATTGTGAGCTCTTACCATGGGGGGCTGGCTTAGCACTCCCTGGTTTTGACGAGGAGGAACTCCACTGCTTAGATCTCTGCATTCCCTGGGACTGCTGTCGGGGGGGGGGGTTCTGCTTCCCCGGGGTCTGGGCTGAGCTGATCTGGAGGGGGCAGAAGTGCTTGGAGAGGCAATGCCTACTGAATCTCAGTGGCTGGACCTGCAAGAAGTCTAACTGTCTGCATAGATTTAGCTTTTTCTTCCATCTTTTTTAAGACCTCCTCTGCCTTTTTGCCAAATAAGTTGTCTTTGTGCAGTGGTGCATCTAATAATTTGGATATGACATGGTCTGGCAAGGGCCAAGCATGCCTTCTAAGGACAGAACTAGTGACTTCTGCCCTGCAAGATGCTTCGAGGGCATCAAAACCACACTGTAATGTGTGCTTAGTTACTTGACTTGCAGAATGCATTTACTTTTGTAACTCTATTTTCTGCACTAGCAGGAAAATAAGATATTTTTTGTTTGAGGAGTTCCATGGTATGTTGCTGATATTTCAGCATATGGAACTGACAATTTAGTGCTCTAATAGCAAGAGTAGCAGAGATGTATACTTTTTTACCCCATCTGTCTAATGCTTGGGAATCCCTATCTGAGAGGGTGGGATTCTTAGCAGAAGTTGCTTTAATTCCTTTAGGTCCTTGAGCGAGAATCTGGGGGGCAGCAGTAGGATTTTGAAAATAAATTTGTGAGCCAGGGACTCTATAGCACCTGTCTGGTTTCTTGGGAGCAGGAGGGAGGGTGTCAGGAGTCAAACTGGATTCCATAGAATCATCATCCACAACATCCAGGACAGGAGAAATGGCCAGAGGTCTGTGCTGTGGAATATCAAATAATTCCCTGAATCTCTTTTTTGACTGAGGGTAGTCCTTACATTCCCACTGGAAATGTTCCCTTAAAGCATGTAGGGTTTTCCCCAAAGGAAAAGTCCTCGGGTGGAGAGGCTGAAGGGATGGATTCCTCTGCATCAGAATCCTCATAAGCTGAGAGGGGTTGCATATCTTCATATTCATATGCATCAGAGTCATCGGACTCATGTTCAGATAAAACTACTGGGGACAAATCTCTTTCTTTTGGAAGGGGTAGCCTGGCTTCCCCTGATCAGCATTATAAGGTCTTCTGCCATTTTAAGCATCTGAGACTGAGGCAAGGAAAAGTAGGTGCCTAAGATTGGGTCGTCGGTTTCTTGGGTGTGGTTTGTACCCGGGGCCTTAAAAACTCTGTAGTTTTCGAAAGAATGGTAGACACGAAAGTAGTCGTCGGTCTGTGTCGAGAATCGGTAGTGCGAAGTACTTCCTCAGAAACTGGTGCCTGCCCAGTGGCTCTGGACCCATCCAAGGTAGAAACATCTGCAGGATCCTTAGTCGATTAAGAGTCTCGCTGCATACTGGACTCCGAAAGGGTCTCTGTAGCGGCCTGCAAATCCACAAAAGCAGGCATCAGGGGCTGCGAAAGTGCCTCAATGAAGACAGGAGAACTGACAACTGGCTTAACGGACGTGCTGTCGACAGTTTTGGACCTGTGTGGTCTGTCTCTGTCTTTATCTTTACGTTTTTTCAGAAGATCTGCTGTCGGATGGCTTTCCGAAGCCATATCGGAATTTGAGGAATGAGAGAGAAAATATCTAGCTACAATAAGGGCCCAACGAAAATATAGTTCTGGCATTGAACAAAGCACAAAAGCGACAGAGGGGGGCGGCGTCGTGGTCTGGGCCTAAGCAAGTGATGCAGTAAGAATGAAAATCTCGGTGTAGTATTTGCTTTCCACAGGCGAGACAACTTCACTTTTTCTGACATCGGTTAGAGCAAAAAAAAAGGATCCCCAATGGGGTACTTAGCTTTAGAAGACGTCATCTTCAATTCGGAAACTAAAAACTCAGGTAGCGGCCGACCGGCACTCGTGCAAACTGCTTCTGCTTCGGGCTCCTCGGCAAGAAAGACTGATGTAATGGCATCGGCTGCCTTAATTTATAACACTGATGACCTGACGTCAGTCCTGGTGCGATGGCAACCGACGCAGAAATACTAAGCCTCTGGTCGGGCCGACTGGGGGCTACCCCGGCAGGGATAACCCAAATGTGATGACTGCAACAGTGAAACATGAAGAACATCCTCTTCCACACATGTGCATAGGTGTGAACAGTGGATGGTTTCCTGATGAAATTCAACACAGCAGAATATCTCCATTTGGAGAGAATACAGTTGTCCAAGAACTTACCATAATAGTAGATGCCCTACTGATCATTTGTACAGTATTCCCAACATATGGGGGGTTGTCACCACTGACATCTGGGCAGGGTACCAAGACTTTACATTACTAGTCTGTATGTCTGACACACATCTGCTTGTATGTACTGCGTTATTTAGATGGATATATGATTGTGGATCCTTAGACTTTCTCCAAGCCAATGGCCTTACTCCTGAGAGAGGAGACTGGTTAGCTAGGAGGGATGTAGCTCAAATTTATTTATTTGCATTTGTTTACCAGGAAAGTCCACTGGGCCAGAAAGAGCCAATTTTCAGTGGACGCCTGGGGAGAAAAGCTCCATGCAAAAAAACAAAGAATGAGCAGGATTTTAACATTTGACGAGTGCAGCAAAACATATACATGGGCAATTGATTAATAACTGTTTAAATACAGGTAAACTGGATTTGCCAATCAGTTATAATTAATACAAACTTAAATATAGAGCAAGACAAAACATATGTAAGAAGGCTAGCAATATGTCACTTCTGCCATAAAATAAGGTAGGTTAGTTGAGACATAATTTTGGTAGTGGTATTTAACCTACAGTGGATATAAACATTGTACCCACCCCTGTAAAAATGTCAGGCTTTTGTGATATTAAAAAAAAGACCACTTTTAATGTGACCTATAACCTGTACAATTCAACTGAAAAATAAATCTGTTAGGGGAAAAATATAAAATACAATAAGCTGGTTGTATAAGTGAGCACACCCTTAAACTAATACTTTGTTGAAGCACCTTTTGATTTAATTACAACATTCAGTCATCTTTGGTAGGAGTCTATCAGCATGGCACATCTTGATTTGGCAATATTTGTCCACACTTCCTTGCAAAAGTGCTCCAAATCTGTCAGAATGCGAGGGTGTCTCTTATGCACATCCCTCTTCAGGTCACCCCACAGATTTTCTAATGGATTTAGGTCTGGGCTCTGGCTGGGCCATTCCAAAACTTATTTTCTTCTGGTGAAGCCATTCTTTTGTTGATTTGGATGTATGCTTGGTGTCACTGTCATGTTGAAAGGTGAAATTCCTCCATACACTTTTTATATCCACTGTAGGTAAAGAAGACTATTATGGTAAATAAGTGAAGAGATATAGGAAAATATTCCGGAAGTAGGAGTTATCAGGTTTTAAAAGGTGTGTGTGTGGGGGGGGGGGGGTTGGTACACGTACAGATCCATGTACAGGAAAGGTAGTAGTGTAAAGAAATTTTGAATAATGTAAGGTTTTGATTAGATCTGATAGTCAGCGGTACAGTATTCCAGGCTTTGGCTACAGAACAAAGATAAAGAAGATGGCAGGTAGGTTAGGCTTATACACCTGCAAAGGTCTGGGGGACGGAGGGAGAGAATGTTGCAGAAAAATGAAGTATAACTACTTGGAACATTATGGTGAGTACATAACTTCTTTATCTGAAGTAGTTGACTTCATTTTATCTGCAACCTGTAAGACAAAGTCCCCAGCTACTCCAATCCTGGGAGGCCCTTATGGAAGGATATTCCTGAGCACCCCAGAGCCAAAGGATGCTCTACCCTCGAAATCAGGTCTAATTTGTAATGGGAAATGAAGGTATGTGAATTGGCCCATGTCACTGCTGCACAAATATCGTCCAAAGGCACCCTAGACCAAAAAGCAACAGAAGTCACCATGGACCTGGTAGAGTGAGCCTTAACAATACCAGGGGGAGATAAACCTTTTGCTTTGTAGGCATGTGAAATATAAAGAGTGATCCATCTGGCCAAAGAAATGTTAGAAATAGCTTTTCCCATAAATGCTTTGGAAAAGGAAACAAACAATTGGTCAGTCTTGTGGAAAGACTTTGTTCTATGAAGATAAAAACTAAGCTATGAACATCTAACAAATGGAGTGTGTATTCACCTTTATTTTGGAAGTTAGGAAAGAAAACGGGCAGATTAATGGATTGGTTTATGTTTGCTTCAGATGCCACTTTGGATAAGAAGGAAGGATTAGTACGGAGAGAGACCCTATCCTTGTGGAAGACCAAATACGGAGGCATGGCAGACAGAGCTTGAAGCTCAGAAACACTCCTAGCCGATGTGATGGCGACTAGGAAAGCTGTCTTCCAGGACAAAAATTTCAAGTCTATTGAAGCTGCCTGTTCGAAAGGAGGAGCCACCAATGCCTGTAAAATGAAAGTAAGGTCCCAAGGAGGCACAGAACCCTTGACAGGAGGCCGTAACAGAAAAGTACCTTTAAGAAAAGCCTTAAAGAGCCTAGAGGAGGCTAAGGCCATGTTGTCTTCACCAACGTGAAAACTGGAAATGGCTGCCAATTGTACTTTCACTGTGGAGGAACTAGCAACTTGCTGAAATATACCAGACAGGAAGTCCAGCACCGCTGGAACAGGGGCTGTAAAGGGATCTATTTTTCTCTGTGAGGCCCAAATGGAAAAGTGCTTCCATTTACTGCAATAAAGTTTCCTAGAGGAGTCTTTAAGAGAGACCACCAGAATGGACTTTATCGGGGATGAAAGACCGAGAGTCCTGGCAATTAACGGAACTGGAGCAACCAAGCTGTCAGCTTGAGGCTGCCCAGATCGGGCGGATGTGTTCCAGACAGATGGGAGATTAGATCCGGGCAGAAATCCAGAACCCACGGGGAGCTAAGAGATG
Source organism: Protopterus annectens (assembly GCF_019279795.1). Taxonomy (NCBI): domain Eukaryota; kingdom Metazoa; phylum Chordata; order Ceratodontiformes; family Protopteridae; genus Protopterus; species Protopterus annectens. Next base: position 1,071,089,111 of record NC_056732.1, read on the forward strand.
AGACCAAAGGAATGGGAATCAAACCTGACGAGGCCAGAACGGGACAATGAGGATCACTTTGCACCGTAGTCGGCAAGCTTTCTGAAGAAATATAAAAATAAACCACTCTGTAGCCAAATTCCTACAACCCAAATAGAAAAACTGTTTTATTGCAAAAAACCTTTGAGATGTCCAAAAGTAAAAACAATATAATCCAAATACAATCCAGATAGAGGTCAAGTGCTTTCGTCATCAGACTTCATCAGAACATTTTACCATTACTTTCCTACACATTTATACAAAAAATTGTTTCAATTAATCAACAGTAATCAGTTCTTAAAGTGAAAGTGCCTAAATATAAAAACATTAAAACGTCCTTGGAAAGAAAAAAATGTTTACGAATACAACTTTTAAAAAGTGTAAAAATTGAGGGAAGAATTAAAAAATATATGGAATACAAGCTTTAAAGTTTAGATGCCCTGAACTTTAATTCAGGTTTAAATACTTATATGTTCATTAATGCCTGGAGCTTCAGTAGCATTTAGTTTAAACTGCCACCTTGCTTCTGCCCTAAGCAATTTATTAGTCCAATCCCCACCCCTAATGTTTTTACTAACTACTTCAAGGATACCAAAATGAAAGGAATGTGCAGGATTTATACTAATATGCTTAAAAAGTGCATTTTTCTCATCCTTTTTTATAATACTGTAACAGTGCTCATAAATTATTCTATTCAATCTCCTTTCCATCTTCCCAATGTAGAAATAACCACAATCTTTACATATAGCAAGGTAAACCAAACCTATTGTGCATGAACCTGTAGCAAAAGTGACCTCAATTTTATATGGTCCCAGTTTAACCTTGGGGGTATTAATAATATACCTATAGGAGTCACATGCCCCACACCTAATTGTCCCTTTCATATTTCCTTTATTGATAGAGTGTGGATTTTCCAATAAATATTTAAGATTACTATTAATCTTATATGTAAAAGAAGGTTCACAACCAATAACCGTCAATAAATCTTTGTTCCCTTTAAACATGGTCCAGTTGTTTTTAATAACATTTTTAACTCTGGCAGAGGTTTCACCATGAGTTAACACCATTGTCTGTGAAAAATCTTTTACACACTCCTGGGCTTGGTCTACTGTGGCTTCTATAGCCCCAAGTAATGGTTTAAATCTAGAACCTCATTCACTAATAACCTGGTCCCTAATTTGGGAAACAAAATCGGTAGGATATCACCTGGCTGTAAACATATCAAATAAACGTTGGGTTTCAACTTCTAACAACCCTAACCAATTGGCCCTTAATATTTCTCTTCACAAATAAAGGGTGACTACTTGTAAAATCTAAATAGTCATTCGAAAAAGTGGGTTTCCTATACACACGACTGAAAACTATTAGAATTAGAATCTTTACTCAGATTCACGTCTAAATAATTAATCTGCTTGTCACCACTAGTACCTGTAAATATGAAATAGTCACAAATCCCATTAAGGTAGTCAAGAAATTTTTCATGGATTCCCCCCATTTTTACATAATATAAATAGGTCATCTAAAAACCTCAAATAAAGAAACCAGGACTCCTTAAAGGGGGTGTCTAGTACAAAGGTAGTCTCCCAAAGATACATAAGACTGGCAAAAATGGGTGCACAACTATTGCCCATTGCCACACCTTTTACTTGTCTAAAGAATTCTCCACCAAAACTAAAAAAAATAGTTTTTCAGAATTACCTCCAAAAGTTCCATTATAAAATTGACCATTACGTTACTCAAGTTAGTTTTTGCCACCAAAACTTCATGAAATAGTTCTAAACCCTCGTTATGTGGTATGGAAGTAAACAAATCTACCACATCAACAGTGGCGAAACAGACATCACTATCATAATAATCGTTCTTGACCCTCCTTAAAAAGTCCCAGGAATCAGTTAGTATATGGTCAATAGGGGTCAAAGCTTTTCTGACCATCCGGTCAACAAAGACTCCCAAGTGAACTTAACCAGCAAAGAAGAGATGTCCTGCAGACATGACTGATCTTGATTGGAAATTCCATGGGTAGGTCTAGCCAAGACCATTGAACATCCAGAGTCCATAGAAGAACCCGCATGTGAAGGCGTGCATAAGGGAGAACAGATATGGCAGCAGCCATGGAGACCAGAGCCCGGAGAACCTTGCTCGCATTTGAAGACTTGGAGTTCGCTATTTGAGCTATGTGGCACCTGAGGTGTAGGATTCTGTATGGAGTTAAGAACACCTTCATCTGCAAAGTGTCTAGCCATGCCTCAATGAAGTCTAGAACTTGTACTGGTTGCAAATGGGATTTGTGAACACTGACTGTAATTCCCAGTGGATCTGCTAACTGAATGAAATAATCTCTGGCCAGACACAAGTGATGCTTGTTGGGTGCAGCGAAGAGCCAGTCGTCCAGGTATGGAAACACCTGAATACCCTGAAGCCTCAGGTGAGCCGCTACAACTGCCATTACCTTAGTGAACACCCTGGGCGCTGTGGTGAGACCAAAGTGTAGGGCTCTGAACTTGTCTAGAACTTGTACTGGTTGCAAATGGGATTTGTGAACACTAATTCCCAGTGGATCTGCCAACCGAATGAAATAATCTCGGGCCAGACACAAGTGATGCTTGTTGGGTGCAGCGAAGAGCCAGTCGTCCAGGTATGGAAACACCTGAATACCCTGAAGCCTCAGGTGAGCCGCTACAACTGCCATTACCTTAGTGAACACCCTCGGCGCTGTGGTGAGACCAAAGTACAGGGCTCTGAACTGAAAATAACTGGCTCCCAGCCGGAAGCGCAGAAACCTCCTGGAGCTTCTATGTATTTTGATGTGGTAGTAAGCATCCTGAAGGTCTAACGAGCACATCCAGTCACACTCTCAGAGATAAGGTAGAATGGACTGTAGGGGGACCATCCGGAATTTCTGCTTGGTTACTGACAGGTTTAATGTTGACAGGTCTAGAATGGGCCTAAGGTCCCCCGTCTTTTTTGGCACCAAAAAGAAACTTGAGTAGATGCCTAATCCAGACTGATCGGGGGGGACCTGTTTGATGGCTCGTTTGAAAAGCAGCTTTGAAACCTCTAGAGCTGCGGCCTCCCTGTGAGTGGGTGGAACATCCGGGAGGTGTTTTGTAAAATTTGAAGGGGCAACAAATGGAATAGAGTAACCTCTGGATATTATCTGAAGAACACAGCGATCTGTCGTAATGGACTCCCATGCCGCTTGGTGTAAGGACAATCATCCCCCAACTGCCTCCAGAGTAGGACAGTCGGGCAAACCCTCAGGGCTGCTGACCGGGTCTATCAGAAAAGGGTTCCCTAGACCCGAAATTCCTGGGACCCCTTCTACCTCTGGGTCGGCATCGATCCTGTCCCCCTCTCCCTCTGGGGGAATAGTTGTCCTGAGAATCCCGGGAAAACTGAGATTTTCGGAGCCACATCTTCTTCTGCCCTCTTTAATTCCTAGAAAAGGACCGCTGAGGGTTAGAGAAGCGGACTCCGACTGCAGACAAAGTTTTCCCATCCTTTTCGTTCTGGACAAGTGCGTCACGTACTGTCTTCCCAAAAAGGGAAGAACCGTCATAGGGAGCGTTGATAAACTATGCCTTGAAAGGGTCCACGAACTGACACAAACTGAGCCAGGTATGACGCCTCATGGCTATGCCTGTCCCAGCCGCCCTAGCTGCTCCTTCCATGGCATGGGAAAGGAGCCACATTGATGTGTTTGAGAATGACTTCAGAGTAGACTTTTTCGCCGAGAACAACTGTCTGTCCTGCGGCGATAAAGACTCTGGGGGCGACTCAGCGAGTTCCAAAGCAAGGCCTCGCTGAAGCCGAATCACATGTGCCAAATAATTCAGCGCACGGATAGAAAAAGTTGCTGAGGAGTATATGCACTTCCCAAACCTATCCACCGACCTGGACTCCTTGTCTGGAGGGTGGACTGAGGAACTCTCCTGTGCTAGTTCCTTCTTTGTGGCCGCTGCGACCAACATAGCATCAACTGGAGCTCCTTTCGACCAGGGTTGTCTGTCAGAAGGGGGAGATAAAACCTTGTCAGGGCGTTTGGAGATGGGCTCCTTCCATGCCCTCGTGGTGATGAGGTCCACCAAGGGGTCCGATGGTGGGGACACCCAGGAAGTAGATGTGCCCATGCCAAAGGCCTCCAGGAACACTGACTCATCCCCAGAAGGTTTTGGGGCTGACCAACCTCCCCTCTGGCGGAGGATCTCCATAATTTCTCCGGAGACGACGTCTTCGGGAGGTGACCTGGGGGAACCTTCTCCTTCATCTAAGTCACTGTCAGTAGTAAGGGACTCGGGGGAGTCCAAGTGCCTCATTTTGCACTTGTGCTTACGGTGACCCTCTTCAGTGGGACTTTCAGAAGGGGATCCATGAGCCGCAGGGGTTTCCTCGGGGAAATTAACCTGGGGATCCTCTGGCACGAGCTGTCCCTGAGACAGAATGAGGGGAGTTGTCACCAAATCCAGGGGGACATGGGTGGTATCTGAGGGGATGGAGTCTCAATCCCTGGGAGAGAACCCTCTCCACCACTTCGAAGGCCGAGGGAGAAGCCATCCCTGGATCCGAAGCGGGGACCGGAGCCGAAGCCAGGGTAGCCTGAGGTCCGAGGGAACGGATCGGATCCGAACAGGTCGGAGCCAAAGAATCCATTACCCCGGGTCCGACACCCTGTCCGCGGCTCCGAGAGTCACTCGGATCCGAACAAGTCGGATCAGAGGAACTCAAGGTAACAGCCGGAGTCGAGGTTGGAGGAACAGTCGGCGCCGAGCTATCAGCTCTGAAAAACCTTGCATCCAAGAGCCCCGAAGCCAAAGCACGGATTGGGGAAGGAGAGATAGGGCAGAAAAGAGGTATGGAGGTCCCCCCTCCAGAGGGAGAAGGGCCTGGTAAGACTCCCATCTGAATTTGGGTCTGAATAAATCTCCGCATCATCCTGTCCATATCCATGTCCGATAAGCTCAGAGTTTACCTCGAAGAGGCCACCGACTCGGATATGGCTGGTCTGCGCAGTGGGGAGAAAGGCCTCGGGTCTGAATGTTCCAACAGCTCCAGTGAAAAACGAGGAGACCAGAGCCATGGAGAAAGAGGCCTCATGGTCTTAGATGGGGGACTGAGAAAGATCTCCCTGCCAGGGGACCTCTTACGATGCCTGTCCTTTTTCTCCCTTTCCTCTCTGCGCCTTTCTTTTTCCTTCTCTTTTTCTTTTTCCTTTTCTTTGTCAGTCACGCTGACTGAAGATTTGTCCTTAGAAGACCCATTGCCAGACGAAGTGGGAGGTTGAGTCCCTGTCTGGGTGGGAGGTGGTACACTAGAGACCAAGGCAGATTCCAGCATGGCAGCAGGGAGAAGGCCTTTGGCAACTAGCTTGGCCTTACGATCCCTAAGGGCCCTAGGGTTAAAACCTGAACAGACACCACATTGAGTGGACAAATGTGCCACTCCCAAGCAAATTACACAGTGTGAGACCATCGGCCGGGGAGAGCTTATGGCCACACTCTACATTTTTTAAAGACAGGCTTTGGCTGGTCAGCCATAGTCCTGCACTCCAGGGTACAAACACTACCTCTCCAAAACCACACACACAGAGGTAGGGGAAGGGCAGGCCTAAGTACTACTCTATACAAAAAACTTTTTCTTTTTTTTTTTAAAACACCGACGACCAAACGAGATACTACACATGGAGAGGAAGGGAACTCTTACTCAAGCACACCAAGATATCAGAAAAAAATTACCACTTACTATCCCTGAGCTCAGAGCAAAGGAGACCACGATGCACACAAAGTACAGTTGTGTACACTTACCATAAATGTAGATGTTCGAGCATCTTCACTGTTGCAGTCATGACTGTAGGGTTCTCCCCTACCGGCAGGCAGTCCTCGGTTGGCCAGAATCCCAAAGTCTGGGTCCGGCGTCGGCTGTTCAGCCATGCTCCCTGACGTCAGAGCGCCAGGAGTACAAAGCTGACAGCCGACGCCATGTTCTCCAGTTTTTCTTGCCCCAGAAGTTCCAAAATGAGTAAGGTCCCATACCCTTTGCAAATAAACCTCAGAAGAAGGGTGAAAAAAGGAACCACACAAAAAGAAAAAATAAGAGGGGACAGGAGGGAGGGAAACCCAGACTGCAACAGTGAAGACACTCGAACATCTACATTTATGGTAAGTGTACACAACTGTACTATGTTCATCGTGTTTCACTGTTGCAGTCATGACTGTAGGGTAGAATCCCAAAGCAGAAAGAAAGGGAGGTGGTCATAAAGTAGAGGGGGTGGCTAAAAGGCCCTGCAAAACTGCAGAAACAAAGCCTGCCCTAATCAAGAGTAGAGAGGTAGATTGTAGTGCTTGGAAAAAGTATGCACTGAACTCCAAGTTGCAGCTTCCAAAATGTCTTTGGTAGGAACTCCCCTGAGGAAGGCAGCTGAAGTGGCAGCAGCTCTGGTAGAGTTGAGTCCTTATATTCCCTGGGATTTGTTTTCCATGGTGTGAATAACAAAATCTGATTCCATGAGCAATCCATTTAGAAATGGTCTGTTTTGAAATGGCTTTACCTTGGGAACTTGAAGCATAAGAAACAAACAATTGCTCTGATTTCCTGATGCCCTCGGTTCTGTCCAGGTAAAAACATAGTTGTCTGTGTACATCCAAGGAATGTAAGATCCTTTCCCCTTTATTTTGAGGAGTGGGGAAAAAAGATGGCAAGTGAACAGTTTGATTTAAAGCCACTTTGGAAACCACCTTAGGCATGAAAGTAGGATTAGTCCTTAAAGACACCCTGTCTTGATGAAAAATAATATAAGGTTCCACAGCCATAAGAGCTTGCAACTCTGAAACCCTCCTGGCAGAGGTCAGAGCTAAAAGGATGGCTATCTTCCAAGATAAAAACTTGATGTCAGATGTGGCAGCAGGCTCAAAAGGAGGTAAGGTGAGCTTTTCCAAAACATAGTTAAGATCCCAAGCAGGAATGAGATGAGATCTAGGGGGCCTTAAGTTCTTAGCTCCTCTGAGAAATTGTCTCATGAGCTGGTGGGAAAATATAGGAGTGTCTGTATTATAATGAGCAGAAATAGCAGAGGCGTGTATCTTTATGGAAGAGAAAGAGAGACCCTTATGTAAGAGGTCTGACAGGTAAAGTAAAATCTGAGGAATGTTAGGAATAAGAGGATCAGAATCCTGAGCCTGCATCCAGGAACAAAATCTTTTCCATTTTCCTGCATAAGATTTTCTAGTGCTAGGACGTCTGGCTTCTAAAATGACATCCATAACCTGCTTGGGTAGGAGAGAATGAATCAAAGATCCTGGATTAACCAGGCCACCAAGCTGAGAGTTTTCAGATGGGAGTGTAGAATCTGACCCTGGTGTTGGGACAGAAGGTTCGGAATCTGTGGTAATACCCAGGGTGGCTCTAGACAAAGGTTTCTCAGTGTTGGGTACCAAAACTGTCGAGGCCAATTTGGGGCCAGCAAGATTATCATCTTGGGCTTGTCCTGCTTGATCTTTAGTAATACCTGTGGAAGAAGAGGAAGAGGCGGAAAGGCATAACCCGAGAGGTTTCTCCAACTGAATGATAGAGCATCCACTTTCCAAGCTTGATCGTGGAAAGTCCTGGTGCAAAAAATTTGTAGTTGATGATTGAGGTGGGATGCAAAGAGGTCTACGTGAGGACATCCCCAGACTGCTGTAATCATCTTGAATATGTCAGAGTCCAACATCCATTCGTGTGGATCCGAAAGGTTTCTGCTCAGACTGTCTGCCCCAGGAAGTTTTGCTTCCCTGGTAGAAACTGTGCTTGAAGGTGTAGATTGCAAGCTAGAGGTGTGTTCCAAAGATCCATGACTAGTCTGCAAAGGGGGTAGGAATGAGAGCCCCCTTGCTTGTTTATGTACCACATAACTGTGGTGTTGTCTGTCCATATCAGTAGTTGTCCTGGTTGTAGAAGATTCCTGAAGGCCAATAGAGCTTTCTGAATGGCTAACATTTCCTTTAAATTGATATGCAGGTGCTTCTGATCCTTTGTCCAAAGGCCCTGCAGACAGTTGCCCCGAAAATGGGCTCCCCATGCATAATCTGAGGCATCCGTGGTTAGAATCTGAGTGGCAGGAGGCGGACAGAAGGGTTTTCCTTTGTTTAGAGTACATGCCTTGGACCACCAAAGGAATTCCTTTTGAAGACAAGGCAGGACGGAGATCAGTATGTCTAGACTGTGACAATGCTGAGACCATACACTTTTTAGGTACCACTGTATTTTCCTCATATGTAGTCTTGCATATGGTACGAGAAGGATGCAGGAGGCCATGTAACCCAGAGCCTGCAGGAATTTCCTTGCAGATAGCTGAGTTGAAGTTGCCAAGGTTTTGAAAGTTGAAGCCAGCTGTAACTGTTTTTCGTATGTCAGAAATGCCATCTGGGTTATTATGTTTACAGAGGCGCCCAGAAAAATTATCTGTTGTGAGGGTGTCAAATTTGACTTTTTTATGTTTACAGTGAATCCTAGGAACTTGAGAAGATTCTGAACAAACTATAGATGCTGGAGTAAGACATCCTTGCTGTCTGCCTGAATAACACAGTCGTCCAGATAAAGGTAAATTTGAATTCCCTTGAGTCTGCAATAAGCTACTACTGGAGCCAGGCACTTGGTAAAGACCCTGGGCGCAGTAGACAATCCAAAGGGTAGTGCAGAGAATTGGTAGTGCCTCGATCCTGCCTTGAACCTGAGGTATTGTCTGCATTCCTGTCTGATGGGAATGTGTAAATATGCTTCTTTTAAATCCAAAGTTACCATCCATGCATTTTTGGTCAGCATTGGGAGTCGCTGCTGTAGAGTAAGCATCTTGAATTTTGGTATCTCTAGAAAGGTGTTCAAGACTGACAGATACAGGATGGGTCTCCATGAATTTTGCTTCCTGGGGACTAGAAAGAGCCTTGAGTAAAAACCTTGTCCCATCTCTGAAAGTGGAACTAGTTCTATGCCTTTCATAGCCAAGAGAGCTTCCACCTGGTTTAATGCCTCTGACCATTGATGTTTTGGAAGATCTGGCCATCCGCTTGGCCTTGGTGGGGTATGAAAATTTGTAACCTCTTGAAACCACATCCAGAACCCACTTGTCTTGGGTTATACGAGTCCAATTTAGATGAAAAAGAGAAAGTTTTCCTCCGAGAGGGGCTTCCAGGCAAGAAGTTCCTGTAGCCCAACAGAGGGTGTCATTGAGTCTGTTTTCTATGAGCTTGCGACCTGTCTTCTCCTCCCCTAGGGGTGGAAGCAGTCCACTGTCTTGGTCTATAAGAGGCTTACGTTTGAGGCCTACCTCGGGGGCATCTATATCTACCCCTCTGAGGCCTGTCTGAATTGGGAAAGGACCAATTTTTTTAGGCCAATTCCTGCTAAATCTAGGTGGCTGTACTTGTAAGAAATCTTTAACTGTTTGCATGGACTTTGCCTTGTCCTCCATCTTTTTAATCACGTCTTCAGCTTTAGATCCAAATAAAACATTATGCTGAACAGGAGCATCCAATAATTTAGCCTTTACCTGATCTGGCAAATTTTGTTCCTTTAACCATGCATGCCTTCTAATTACTGTGCCAGAGGCAGCAGCCCTACAAGAAGCCTCCAAGGCATCAAATCCACAGTGTAAACCATGCTTCCCAACTTGTTCAGTGGCATGCAATAAGTCATGTAGTTCCTTATCATCTGCACAGGCGGAAATGGAAGTTAGCTTTTGCTTTAAAACAGACAGGAGAAATTGCTGGTATTTCAGCATATGAAACTGACAGTTTAAAGCCCTAATAGATAAAGTAGCAGAAGTGTACACTTTTTTGCCCCATCTTTCTAAAGATCTGGAATCCTTCTCAGGGGGAATGGGGTTTTTAGCAGAAGCGGCCTTAACGCCCTTAGGACCCTGAGAAATGGTTTCAGGGTCAGCAGTAGGGTTTTTGAATAAAAACTGGTGGGAATCAGGAACCCTATAGTATCTGTCTGGCTTAACAGGAGCTGGAGGAAGAGAGTCAGGAGTTAAGTTAGCCTCTGAAAAAGCATCATCCACAATATCCAAAATAGGAGGAATAGCCAGGGGCCTATGTTGGGGAAGAAGAAGAAAATCCCGAAGTCTTTTCTTAGATTCCGAGTACTCCTGTCCTTCCCAGTGGAAATGTTCCCTCATTTCATGCAAAGTTTCCCCAAAAGAGAAATCCTCAGGGGGGGGGGGCTGAAGGAATGGATTCCTCAGCATCAGAATCCTCATAAGGAGGGAAAGAAAATTCCTGGTCAGAAGAAACAGAAGCCTGATCAGAGGAGTCATAATAAACTTCCTGTCTTGGCCTTTTATCTGGAGGGGGATGTGAACCCCTAATCATAGTAAGTAAGTCCTCTGCCATTTTAAGTAACTGCTTCTGAGACTTGGGAGCCAGATCTGTAGAGGCCTGGGTTGCAGTCTGATTTGGAAGGAGTCTTTGCCTTTGCCTTTGTCTTTGGCTTTATAAGAAGATGAGTAGGCCTGAAAACCCGTTCGGAAGCTGGTACCTGCACAGCGGCTCCGGACCCATCCGAAGGAGCATTGTCCGAAGGTCCAACTGAAATATTCAAAGGCCTAGTTGGCTCCTCGTGGGAGTCCGTTTCGGCTATCGGTTCTGAAATGGCCGACAGGGGCTGCAAAAGCGCCTCACTGACGACGGCCGAACCTGAAGCTGGCTCCGCTTGTGCGATATCATCTGATTTGGACCTCTGAGGCCTGTCTTTGTCATTGCGTCGTTTATGAACTCTGGTAACCGGAACCGTATCCAACGACATTTTGTAATTAAAATGCCTACCGAAGTAATGAAAAGCAAAATCGTTCCTTCGTTTAATAGTACGTTGATTGAATCTAGCACAAAACCGACAACTAGCTACATCGTGGTCAGGGCCTAAGCAAGGAATACAGTAAGAATGAAAATCCTTATGAGGTATTTGCTTCCCACATGAAATACAATTATTAACTTTTTCTGACATCGGACTGGAGCAAGAAAAAAGTTTCCCCAACGGGGTACTTAGCTTTGAGTAGGAGAAGAGAGTCTTCGGACTGAAGTTTGATTAGAAAAAATTGTCAGGAGTCAGCCGACCGGCACTTGCGAACTGCTATCACCGCACGGCAAGAAAGACTGGAGAAAACATGGCGTCGGCTGTCAGCTTTGTACTCCTGGCGCTCTGACGTCAAGGAGCATGGCTGAACAGCCGACGCCGGACCCAGACTTTGGGATTCTGGCCGACCGAGGACTGCCTGCCAGCAGGGGAGAACCCTACAGTCATGACTGCAACAGTGAAACACGATGAACATCTGGCACGGCAAACGAGATCTGGGGGAAGATAGGAGATGGCAAGGCATTATGAGTAGAGCTCGGAGCTTGGAGAAGATGCTAGAAAAAAAGTTGCCGGCTCGGATCTGATACGGATCCGTATACCCACAGGTTGCAGATAAAATTAAGTTAACTACTTCAGATCACATCTCAAGCTTATTTTTTGGGAAGATTGTAGGTTAGTAAGTAACGGGGTGCCATAGGTGAGAGATGGAAGCAAAGTGGTAGCAAGGTTTGTTTAGTGGTGGGGCTAAGAAAACGTTTGTGCTTATACAATATGCCTAGCTTTTGCAGAGCTTTGTTAATGTTAAGCTGTATGTGCATGTCAAATTTTAGCTGTTCTCTGTTATTCCCAGCAGCTTGATATAGGCAACAACTTCAATTAATGTTTTGCTGTGAGAAAGAATGGTAAGCTGCATCTTGTTAATGAAGGTTCTTTTCTTGCGGGTAAATAGAACTAGCATGGTTTTGTCTGGATTAAGTGACAGATAATTGTTACTGAGCCAGGTCTCAATGGAGGTAAAAAGCCCAGCTTATACAATATGCCTAGCTTTTGCAGAGCTTTGTTAATGTTAAGCTGTATGTGCATGTCAAATTTTAGCTGTTCTCTGTTATTCCCAGCAGCTTGATATAGGCAACAACTTCAATTAATGTTTTGCTGTGAGAAAGAATGGTAAGCTGCATCTTGTTAATGAAGGTTCTTTTCTTGCGGGTAAATAGAACTAGCATGGTTTTGTCTGGATTAAGTGACAGATAATTGTTACTGAGCCAGGTCTCAATGGAGGTAAAAAGCCCAGCAGAGTGATTTGCTGAAGTTCAGATATGGAGTTGACAAACCAAATATTAGTACAATCATCAGCATATTGTAAAGGAGAGCCCTGACAAAATGAAGACTGGAGATTAATAATAAAGATACTGAAAAGGAGGGGTCCTAGAATGGAGCCTTGGGGAACACCATTAGAGCTGTTAGGATATGAAGAAACGAAGTTCTTCCATTTGACTGCCTGTTCTCTGTCAGATAGGTAACTAGAGAAAGAACCAGTTAAGAGAGGTGGGAGAGACACCAATTTCTGAGAGCTGATTTAGTAGGAATGGGTGAGACACTGCATCAAAAGCTTTTCATAAGTCTAGAAATAGGGAAGAAAATGTTGCCTGAGTCGCGAGCTTTGTTGACTATGTCCATAATGGATATCAAGGCAGCCTTTGTACTATGATCTGGTCTAAATCCATGTTGTGTACAAGTTAAAATGTGATTATTAAGGAGAAAGTAAAAGGTGTACATGTATGTATTTTTCAAGGAGCTTAGTTATAGGGGAGAGAATAGCTATAGGGAGGTAGTTATAGATATCAGTAGAGTTGCCGCCTTTGTAGAGAGGTAGAATACATGCCTTTTTCCAACCCCCATTCCCATGTAAGAGAGTAGAAGTTAAAGCACAGGGGGACAGGAAAATAAAAGTTTGAAGTGAGATAGGGAACAGGGGATAGAATACTACAACAGTGATCAGTACATCAGCTACTATTATGCTAAGTTCTTACACAAATGTATTATGTCCTGACTGAAATCACTGTTGCAGTATTCTTGACACATAGGTGATTCCCGGAATTGAAGGAGGAAAGAAGGGTGGCTGGCTATTGAGTAGAAGAGCTGTCCAGCAGCCCAGACAGAAATGACTAAGCGATGGCTGCCCTGGACCTGGAAAAAGCATAACTTTTTTATGGTAAAGGTGCATTCAGAGGACCAAACGGCTGCCTCCAAGATAGGCCTGGAGTCTATTCCTTTGTGAAATGTCCCTGAGGAAGCCACTGCCATAGTGGAATGCACTTTAGGGCAGGAAGGCAAAGACTTACCATAGTGCAAATTGCAGAAAGAGACAGCCTTAGAAATCCAAATTGCAACAGCTTGTTTGGAGAATGGCTGGCCCAGGTTAGGGCTCATAAATGATACAAAACAGCTAGTCAGTCTTTCTGAAGGATTTAATTTTGTCTATATAAAATCAGAGTTGCCTGTAAATGTCCAGAGAATGTAAGATCCTTTCCCCTCTGTTTTGTGGATTGGGAATTAAAGTGGGAAGATGAACAGCCTGAATAAGGGACATCTAATTCACTGCCTTGGGCATGAAGTATGGATTAGCCAGGAGTCATCCTGTACCTTGTAAAAAATGAGAAAAAGGGGTAATGGCCATGAAAACCTGTAATTCAAAATTTCTCTTGGCTCTCACCTCTGCTAGAAAATGATGGTTTTCCAAGTACAGAATTTCAGAGAAGCAGAATATGCTGTTCAAAGGAGGGGCAGTGTAAGCTTTTCTGGCACATAATTAAGATCCCAAGGGGAAAGATGGGTTTACTTGGTGAGTTAAGAAGCAGAACCCTACTAGGGAAAAGCTTGACCTCCACCTGAACCATAAGTGGAGAGCTAGAGAGGCAGACAACGAGAGGCACACGTGAGTTATTATAGAACAGTAGCCCAAGCTTGACTGAAGAAGTTCGCAGAGCTATTGTAGTACATTAGGAACCTGTGATAACAGTGAAACCTGACTATGTTTGCGGCACCGGAAAACCTTTTCCATTTCACAGTGTAAGATGTTCTAGCAGTGGGTCTCCTACCCTCATTTAGGACCTGAACAACCTTTTCAGAGAAGAGGTGTCTGAGGAATTAAAATCCTGTCATACATAGGATCAGGTTGAGAGACAGAGAGTTATGTACTTACCATAACTTGGCATCTGCGTTATCCTATGTCACTATTCATCACTCTTGGGTCGTATGATCAGACATCAGATCCGAGCCGGCAACTTATCACACAGATCATAGGATCGAGCTCCTCCCACTTTCATAATCCCTTGCTGACCTCTAACTCCTCAGACTAAGCTTCCCCTAGAGCTAGAAAACATCTAAGGAAGACCTTAACCACCAGAAAGGACATCTCCACTTCCTCTAGGTCCCACAGAACAGGGGGAGGAGGGAGCGATAGTGATGAATAGTGACAGAGGATAACACAGATGCCAAGTTAAAGTTAAGTACATAACAATGTCTGATGTTATTCATGTCACTATTCCTCACTGTTGGGTTAGAGTCCCCAGCTACCATACAACCCTGGGTAGCCTCAAAAGAGGACATGCTAAAGAAAGTACAGTTGTGTACACTTACCATAAATGTAGATGTTCGAGTGCATTTACTGTTGCAGTCATCACATTTGGGTTATCTGCTTGCAGTAGCCCTCAGTCAGCCTGATTATCAAAGTCTTGGGTCCTGCGAAGGTTGCTGTCTCATCTTCCATGACGCCAAGTAGTCAGAGGTATAAAGCATGCAGCCGATGCCATTACATCAGTTTTTCTTGCCCCAGATGTCAGGTGCCCCCATAATGGGAAGCAATTATATACAAGGTTACACCTCCAACAAAAAAGCAAATACACCAAAAAGCTTTAAGCATAGTAAACAAGAATAGAGATATAGTCAATAGAAGTCAGGGGGCTGGAGGGAGGGTAACCAGGACTGGAACAGTGAATACACTCGAACATCTACATTTATGGTAAATGTACACAACTGTACTTTCTTCAGCATGTCTTCTTTTGAGGGTACCTAGGGTTGTATGGTAGCTGGGGACTCTAACCCAAGAGTGAGGATGTTCTTCATGTTTCACTGTTGCAGTCATCATATTCAGGTAGATTCCCAAAGCTAAGGATGGGAGGAGGTAATTGGATAGCATTTGGACCACCTATAAGGCCCTGCAAGACTGCAGTGGCAAAGCCAGCTCTGGATTTAGAAAAAACAGGCAAATGGTAATGCTTGGTGAAGGTATGTACAGAACTCCAGGTAGCTTCTAGGATGTCCTTGGCAGGAACACCTCTGAGAAAGGCTGTAGAGGTAGATGCAGCCCTGGTTGAATGTGTCTTATCCCCTGCGGGGTAGGTTTTCCATGGTGCTTATAGCAGAAATGAATGCAATGGCTTATCCATTTAGAAATGGTTTGCTTTGAAAAGGTTTTCTCCTCTGCCCCTGCAGCAAATGCAACCAGCAGCTGTTCAGATCTCCTGAGAGGTTTAGTCCTGTCCAAGTAAAATCTAAGGAGTGCAGTATACGTTCCCCTTTGTTCTGAGGATTAGAAAAGAAGGTTGGCAAATGAATGGACTGATTAAGGGCCACACTGGATACCACCTTGGGCATGAAAGAGGGATTGGTCCTGAGGGACACCCTGTCCACATGAAAGAATGAAAGGTTCCACTGCCATGAGGGCCTGTAATTCAGACACCCTTCTTCCTGAAGTAATGGCCAAAAGGAAGGCTGTTTTCCAAGAAAGGAATTTCAACTCAGCATTTGCAGCTGGTTCAAAAGGAGGTAAAGTGAGTTTTTCCAATACAAAGTTAAGGTCCCAGGCTGCTGTAGGGGATCTCCTGGGTGGTCTTATGTTTTTGGCCCCTCTGAGGAACTGCTTCAGCAGTGGATGAGAGAAGAAGGAGGTTATGTGTTGTAATGAGCTGAAATGGCTGAGGCATGAATTTTGATGGAGGAAAAGGAAAGGCCCTTTTGAAGCATCTGAGTTAAGTATTGGAGAATCTGAGGTAAATTGGGCGCTGCTGTACCCATGCCCTGAGTTTGGTTCCAGGAACAGAATATTTTCCATTTTTCAGCATAGGATTTTCTAGTACCAGGCCTCCTTGCCTCCACAGAATGACATCCACACTTGCTTACTGAGGGATGGTAAAGGAAAAATCAGGTAATTAGCCAGGCTGCCAGGTTCAGGGTTTGAAGCTGTGGGTGCAGAATCTGGTCCTCCTGCTGGGACAGCAGGGCAGGTGTCTGAGCCAGGTGCCAGCAGTGACACACTGCGCAAAAGGGGGTACACCAGTGCTGACATGGCCAGTCTGGTGCAATCAGTATCATCCTTGGTTTATCCTGTTTGATCTTTAGTAGGACCTTGGAGAGGAGAGGCAGACGGGGAAAGGCATAAACTGATAGGTTTTTCCTGGTGAAGGGCAGGGCATCCATTTTCCAGGTGAATGACAGGGCATCCACTTTCCAAGCTCGTTTGTGGAGAGTCCTTATGCAGAATTTGTCCAACTGGTAGTTCTGGGGGGAAGCAAACAGGTCTATCTCTGGGCTCCCCCATTTGTTTCTCAACAGGTTGAAAATCTTTGGTTCCAGTTTCCACTCGTGTGGGTCCATGAGATTTTTGCTTAGGTCGTCTGTCAGGGTATTTAGCTTTCCTGGCAAGAATTGAGCCTGTAGGTGCACTTGGTAGCTCAAGGCTGTGTTCCACAGAGCCATAGCTAGTCTGCAGAGAGGGTATGCATGGGTTCCTCCCTGCTTATGTACCAGATAACAGTGGTGTTGTCTGTCTTTACCAATAATTGTCCTGGAAGAATGTGGTCCTTGAAGGCTGTCAGAGCATACTGTACAGCTAACATTTCTTTTTGATTGATATGCAGGTGCATTTGACTTTGGTTCCATTTGCCCCGAATGCAGTGCCCTGCCAAGTGAGCCCCCCATGCACAGTCTGATGAGTCTGTTGTTAGGGTGTGGGCGGCAGGGGGTGGAGTGAATGGCAGTCCCTTGTTTTGGTGGCAGGCCTCTTCCCACCAAAGGAACTCTATCTGTAGACAAGGTATGATAGGAATCATTGATTCTAGATCCCGAGAATGTTGACACCATAGGGTTTTTAGATACCACTGTAATTTCCTCATATGCAATTTTGCATATGGAATTAGTAGAATGCAGGAGGCCATGAACCCCAGGGCTTGCAGAATTTTCCTTGCAGACAGCTCGGTCTTTGTGGCCAGTAGTTTGAAGCAGGCTGTCAAATTAACTTTTTTCCCTGACGTGAGGTAGGCCATCTGGGAAGTTGTATTCAAGCTTGCTCCCAGGAATACAATTTGTAGGCAGGGTACAAGATGTAATTTATTTTCTTTTATGGTGTACCCCAGAGAAGTTAGCAATTTCTTTACAAATGCCAGATGATTTAAATGTTATGTCCTGGCTTTCTGCCTGAATTAGACAATCATCCAGGTATGGGTATATTTGAATATTTCTTTGCCTGCAAAATGCAATGAATGGAGCTGGGCACTTTGTGAATACCCTGGGTGCAGTAGATAAGCCAAAGGGCAGTGCAGAGAACTGATAGTGCATGTAGCCTGCTCTGAAGCGTAGGTATCTTCTGCAAGATTCCCTTATTGGGATGTGCAGATAGGCTTCCTTTAAATCCAGTGTTGGCAACCAGGCATCTTTGCCTAGCATGGAAAGCAGCTGATGAAGAGTTAGCATCTTGAATTTTGGGATTACCAAAACCGTGTTTAGGATAGACAGACCCAGGATAGGATGCCAGGAATGGTCTTTTCTGGGTACCAGGGAAAAGTCTTGAGTAGAAACCTTGTCCCCATTCTTCTTCTGGGACAGGTTGAATAGCCCTGATGCTTAAAAGAGAGAGAACTTGCTTTTGAGCCTCTGCCCACTGATTTGGGGGTAGGTCTGGCCAGCCCTTTGGGGTTGGTAAGGAGTGAAAGTGGAATCTGTATCCTTGGGAAACTACATTTAAAACCCATTTGTCCTGGGTAATGAGTCCCCAATTTTTTTACATGCAGGGCAATCTTTCCCCTAAAGAAACAGTCAGTTGAGCAGGGCTTGGAAGGTTTAAAGTTAAGTAATTGAGACAGTTTACCATAGGGGGGATTCTTACTACTCCCTGCCTTGGAAGTGGGAGTCTCCCACTGTTTAGGCATGTGAGTACCTTGAGACTGAAGCCTGGGTGTTCTGCTGGTTCTGGGTTTGGACTGAAGGCCTGGAAGAGGCAGAAAAGGACCAATTCTTAAGAGGGCCAATGCCTACGAAATCTGGGAGGTTGTACTTACAGGAAATCTTTAAAAGTTTGCATAGATTTAGCTTTTTCCTCCATCTTTTTAAGTACTTCTTCTGCTTTGTTGCCAAACAGGCGGTCTTGGTTTAAGGGAGCATCCAGCAATTTAGCTTTAACATGATCTGGCAAAGATTGCTTCTTAAGCCAAGCATGCCTTCTAAGTATAAACCCAGTGACAGCAGCCCTGATGCCTCTAATGAATCAAAACCACATTGCAAAGTATGTTTTCCAACTTGTTCAGCAGAATGCATTAAATCCTGTAATTCTTTATTTTCAGCACAGTCAGGAATCAACATCATTTTCTGTTTAATCAATCCAATAATATGCTGCTGATACTTTAACATATGAAACTGGCAGTTTAAAGCCCTAATGGCTAAAGTAGCAGAAGTGTATACCTTCTTTCCCCATCTATCCAGTGCCCTGGAATCTCTATCAGAGGGGGTAAGATTTTTGGCAGTAGTAGCCTTAATGCCCTTGGGTCCCTGTGAAATAGTCTCAGGATCCGCAGTAAGATTTTTAAAGAGGAACTTGTGAGAGTCAGATACCCTGTAATACCTATCAGGTTTTCTGGGAGCAGGAGGTAGAGAGTCATGGGGCCAGGCTAGATTCCGAGAAGGCATCATCTACAATGTCCAGTACAGGAGGGATAGCTAAAGGTCTGTGTTGAGGCAGGAGAATGAAATCCCTAAGCCTCTTTTTGGAGTCAGAGTAATCCTGGCTTTCCCAGCGGAAATGCTCCCTAAGAGTATGCAAGGTTTCACCAAAAGAGAAATCCTCTAGAGGGGAAGCAGAGGGAATTGAGTCCTCTGCATCAGAATCCTCATAGGTAGAGAAGGGCAAATCCTGGTCATCAGAGAAAACAGAAATTTCAGAATCCTGATCAGAAGAATCAGAAGGAAAATCAGTCCTATGTCTCTTAGAGGGGGAAGGGTGGCTTCCCCTGATTAGAGTAATAAGGTCCTCAGCCATTCTTATCATTTGTTTTTTAGGCATAGGGGCCTGACCATGCGGCCTGAGAGTCGTTTTTTTAGGCATAGATAAGAGTTTTAGGCCTTGAAAAAGAAGATGGCGTCGGTTTAATATGCAAGTCAGTAGGCCTGAATACACCCACCGGTGCCGGTGCCTGCACAGCGGCTCTGGACCCATCCAAGATAGAGACATCCGCAGGTTCCACAGTAGAAGCAGCATCTCGTGGCATACCGGACTCCGAATGGGTCTCAGTAGAGGACTGCAAATCTGAAGTAGCAGGTATCAGGGGCTGCAAAAGCGCCTCACTGAGTACCGGCAAACTGGCAACTAGCTTAGGAGAAGCGTTGTTGGCAGCTTTGAACCTAAGCAGTCTGTCTCTGTCTTTATCTTTGCATTTTTTTCAGAATCTCGGTGGTCGGGTCGCTTACCAAAGCCACTTCTGGATAACTGAACCGAGAACCAAAATATCTGAAGCGTAAATGAACCAACGACGAATAGTTCATTGTTTAAATAGGGCACAAAACCGACAGCGAGGTACTTCGTGGTCTGGGCCTAAGCAAGGGATGCAGTACGAATGGAAATCTTTATGAGGTATTTGCTTTCCACAAGAAATACAATTATTAACTTTTACTGACATCGGTTTAGAGCAAGAAAAAGTTTCCCCAATGGGGTACTTAGCTTAGTTGAAGACTTCGGTACTGAAACTCGAAAACGAAAATTTCAGGAGTCGGCCGACCAGCACATGCGAACTGCTTCTGCTTCGGACACCGCACGGCAAGAAAGACTGATGTAATGGCGTCGGCTGCATGCTTTATACCCCTGACTACCTGACGTCATAGAAGATGAGACAGCAACCAACGCAGGACCCTAGACTTTGATAATCAGGCCGACTGAGGGCTACTGCAAGCAGATAACCCAAATGTGATGACTGCAACAGTGAAACACAAAGAACATCTGTGGAGACAAAAGAAGCCCTGTTCCTGGAAACAATGTCAACCTTATGAGAAAAAAAAGTGTTAGGAGTAGACCAGGAGGCCACCGCACAAATCTCATCTAAAGAATGACGGGCCAAATAGGCAGGTGACGTAGCCACAGCTCTAGTGGAATGAGCTCTGACTACTCCTGTTAATGACAAACCTTTAGAAGAATAAACCATGGAAATATTCTCCAATGGACATCTACAGACTATCCCCAAGAAACCATTATACTTGGCGATTTCAACACAGACTCAAACACCTGTTTAGCTGAATCTCCTGTCACTCATGTTAATCTTTTCGGATTCACACAATTAATAACTGCCCCTACTAGGATTAGTAAACCTTCTCACACTGGATACTCATCAACAGTCACCCCCACATGTATAAATCTGGTAAGCTCCCCGATACCCTCAGTGATCATGCCCCAACTTACATTATTAAGCAAAAGACAGGAAACCCCCACCAGTCCAAATTAAAAACTGCCAGAAATAACAAAAATTTCAACACTATCAACTTCCAAAATGTGCTCAGCTCAATCAACTGGGCAACCCTTAAACACGTGCCATTAGAAGAGGCTGTAGCTCACTTCAATGCTACATTCTTAAGTATCCTTGACACTCATGCCCCTGCGTGAACTATTACAACAAAATCAAACTCTGCACCTTGACTCTCTAAAGAAACCAATTCAAAAATTGATCTTAGAAATAAAACCTGGGACAAATGGCATGCTACTAAAGCCCTCTTGTCCATCTAACATATCGTCAGCATAGGAACAATACAAAAAAATTAATTCTACTTGACAAAAAAAAAAAACTACCACAACCTCCTGCAAAAACACCAAAATAACCCTCAGAAATTCTGGTCAGGTATAAACCAACTTCTACATCCAGGACAATCTACCACTCCAACCTCATCAAACCTCACCCACAAACCCCAAGACTACTGCCAATGCTTTTAATAACTTTTTCAGTGACACTATTCAGTCCCTAGCCAACCAACTAACCCACACAAGTTCTACCCCCACTCCTGTCTCACCTACTACCCCATCCCTCCTTCAAATTCCAGCCAGTCCCCATCACCCTCATCCGATCTCTACTTAAAAAAAATAAAACCCACCATCCTATCCGCCAACCTCCTCCCAGCTGAGTACCTTCAAAACTCAGCAGATACCACCGCCTACCCTATCTCTATCCTGATCAACAGGATACTAATAGAAGGTGCCATCCCCTCTATCTGGAAAATATCCCAAGTTATCCGACTCCATAAAGGTGGTGCTTCTACAGAATTGTCCAACTACAGACCAATAGCCATTCTTTCACCACAATCCAAAATAATGAAGAAGTGTGTACATAAGCAACTTCTGCACTATCCCACCCAGAACAACCTGCTGGCAAACTCGCAGCATGGTTTTAGACACCATCACAGCACAACCTTTGCCCTCCTTTCATTTACTGTCATACAACAAAATCAGAACAATAACATGCTATTCTCTGCTCTCTTCTTAGACCTCTCTAAGGCCTTTGATATTGCCTCTCACCCTTGGAGTCCCTCAGGGTTCAATATTAGGTCCCCTACTCTTTTTTATCTTCATCAATGACCTCCACACTGTCCTCCCAAAAGCAACCTGCATCCGATATACAGACGATTCCACATTGATTTGCTGTGCCTCCTCCCCATCAGAACTACAAACCTTAACCCAGAATACATTTCACATAGTTGAACACTGGCTCTCTAGCAGGAGGCTATTCCTGAAAACGAACAATAGTAAACTGCTTCTGTTTGCCACCACCAGTAGATCCATCCCACCATCCATCTCCATTACCTCCAACAATGGTACCACCCCATTAGCCCCTGACAACCACACTAAACTATTAGGGGTCATAGTTGACAAACTCAAATTTGATTTGCATGCCAATAAAACTATTAAGACAATCAACAAGAAGCTCTGGTCACTATATAGAAATAATCCCTTCCTAACCCCATTAGCCAGGACTGCCATCACTCGCTCTCATCTCCTTTCCACCCTGCTATATGCATCCCCCATACTCACTAATTTGAACAAATCTGAACTCAACAAACTCTCACGCTCCTATAATCACATTGCCAGATTTGCCACAAACTCCACATACAGGACCCATCACTGTGAAAACCTCAAATGCCTAGGATGGCTTGATTTACCCAATGTAATACTGGTCAACCAGCTTATAGTAGCACACACAATACTCAACAAACCTGAAAATACTCCTGCACTCACAAACATACTAAAGCCTTATAATAACCCCAGGCCACTACACTCATCCAACAAACTCCAAATCCAAACACACACAGCTAACAATGCAGCTGGAGCCTCCCTCTTTGCCAACTTTATTGGTAGAACATGGAATTCTCTCCCAGCCAACCATACCCTGGAACCCTCCATATATCTCTTCAAAAATAGCCTGAAACAATACTTTAGAACAAATTGGCTCTGCCCCTGTACTAATCCAGATCACCACTCTATCAAAGATAAAAAATATTGTGTGCATTTTTCTCCTCTTATTTAATTTGCTAATTGACAACAAATTATGTTTATGTAAAGTTACTATGATTACTGTGAATTCCTTCCTATGGACTGCACTTTCTGTATATACATGTACATTTGCATGCATTAACTGTTTTGCCTTATGTGGGTCTCTGGAGATTTTCTCCCCAAGCCTCTGCTGAAAATGGACATATATCCAGTCGGATTATCCTGGTCAACAAATGTAAAATAAAAAATACACTTGGAAATCCAATAAGATATAGTAATCTTAGAAACCACGCAACCCTGTCTGTAAACAGAAAAGGCCACAAACAGCTGGTCAGACTTGTGAAAGCTCTTGGTCCTGCCCAAGAAGAATAATAGTTGTCTGTGAATGTCAGGTGTGTGCTGCAAATATTCTCCTTTATTGGAGAAGTTGGGAAGAAAACTGGAAACTGAATGGACTGATTCAAATTTGCCTCTGTGGCTACCTAGGGCATGGAGGAGGGGTTAGTCCGGACAGCCACTCTGTCTTTATGAAAAACCATAAATGGAGGCTTACTAGAAAGAGCCTGCAACTCAAACTCGTCTTGCCAATGTTACAACTACCAGAAAGATGGTCTTCCATGATAGAAACGTCATATCACAAGTTGCAGCAGGCTTAAAGGGACTCAGTGTAAGAGATTGCAGCACAAAGGAAAGGTCCCAAAGGGGAGAAGGATCTTTGACAGGAGGCTGAAGCAAGAAGACACCTTTCAAAAAGGCCTTACACAGGCGAGAGGAAAAGGTGGGTTCCTCTCAACACTAAAATTAGAAATGGCCGGCAACTGCTGCGTGACAGTATAGAAACTAGCGCTGTCCTGAATGAGTGAAGATAGTAATAAGAAGTCTGGAATGGGAGCAGAGAAAGGGTCCAGATGTCGCTGCTTGGCCCAGACAGAAAACCTTTCCCATTTACTGGCATAGACCATTCTTGTGGAGGCCTTCTGAAAGGCCAGAATAATGTCTCTGATGGGTGATGCGAACATGGGCGGACTTAGAATTACAGGGAGTGGACAAACCACGTGGTCAGATGAAAGGTCTGAAGGTTTGGGATTGGGAGATGGGAGGGGTGAGAAATCAGATCCAGAAGAGAATCTAGTACCCAGGGGAGTACTTCAAGTGGTAACTTAGGAGGGAGGAACCACACCTGCTGAGGCCAAAAGGGGGCAATGTGGATCAAGGTGACCTTGAGGCATCGAGCTTTCTGAAGCACTCTGGGAATGACAGCAACAGGAGGGTAAGCATAAAGGAGACCAATTATTAATTATAGCACCCCTAGGGGACTCCCTCACAGGGGGAATCAGGGTGAAGTACTGGCTACATTTGTGACTGTGAGGGGAAGCGAAGGAAAATCTCCCTTGCCACTGAGGGATTCAGGGCCCGCTCATGAGGACTTAGAATGTCCCTGCTGAGTAAGTATGTTTGCTAACAAGTTGGACTCCCCAAGGATGTGCGTTGCAAGAATGCCTCGAGGACATCACCCATTCCCACACCCTTCTATTCTCCAGACAAAGCAGATAAGAATGTGTGCCCCCTTGCTTGTTGATGTACCATGCAACCACCATGTTTGTCTGTGTGAACTGCAATGGTACCCAGGAGGAGACAGGCCTAAAAGGCTTGCAGCGTGAGAAGAACTGCTCATCTCCAGTATGTTTATGTAAAGTTTGGTCTCTGCAGAGGACCACATATATTGGACTGTCTTTCCCTGGTAATGCCTCCTCACCCCCACCCCAACAGGGAAGCATCAGAGGTCACAGTGGCACGGGGGGGGGGGCAGTCATCGAATGAAAAAGGGAAGACCACTGTACTGCTAGAGTCCACTGCAGAACCCTCATGTTGAACCCGGCTAATGGCACCAGATGGACTGCCACCACCATGGACCCTAAGGCCTTGAGAATGAAGCAGACCTCAGGATGAGACAGACAGGAGGTACCGAACATCAGATTTGTTTAGATGAACATGCCTGAGAGGTAATGCCGCAATCTCTGACACAGTGTCCAGCTGAATTCCGATGAACTCCAAGTTTTGGGATGGAATCAAATTCGATTTGGGTAGATTCCCAGTGATTCCTAACTGGTCGAACAGGCGATGTATGTACTGAGTGGCTGTGACCAGTTGATGCTTGGTGGGAGCCATGAGGAGCCAACTGTCGAGGTAAGGAAACCCTGCAGTCTCAGCTGAGCTGCCACTAATGCCATGCACTTGGTGAACACTCAAGGGACTTTGATGAGACCATAGGACAGGGTCCTGAACTGGTAATGATTGTCCCCTATGTGAAAGCAGAGATGTCGCTTGGAGTGCCTCTCTATTTTTATAATAGTGCACATCCTGGAGATCCACACAACACATCCAATTGTCCTTGTGTAGAAGAGGCACTATGGACTTCACAGTGATCATCCAGAACTTGGACTTCTTGACGGACAGATTTAACACACTTGGGTCCAGAACTGGATGTAGGTCCCCCGTCTTCTTTGGCACCAAAAAGAAGCAAGGGTAAGTTCCGAATTCTTGTTGTCCTAAAGAACCTCTTGGATGGCGATCTTCTGAGGAAGCCTGAGCACTTCTTGCTGAGCTAACTCCCTCTGATGGGGTGGAGCATTGGGGAGGCACTGCATGATTGTAGGGGGTGGCTGGGAAAATGGAATGAAATAACCCCTTGGAAATAGCGTTTAGCACCCAGCAATCTCTTGTAATGTTTGCCCAAGCCAAGGGGTGTAGTGGCAAATGACTACCTCCCTCCAGGGTAAGACAGTCAAGGCAGTGCATCAGGAGTGCTGGGAGGACTTCTCAGAGGAAGGTTCCCTGAAGCCCTGATTCTGCAGACCCCATCTGCCTCTGGGGTGGTGTCTGCCATTAAATCCTCTCCCCAACCTTTAGAACAGGGCTCATCCTGAGCATCTTGAAAGGAAAACTGCAACTTCTGAAACCATAATTTCCTGGTCCTTCGATAAGTCTTAGAAAAGGACCACTAAGTGGTAGAAAACTTGATTCCCACAGCCGACAAGGTCTTGCCTTCCTGCTCACTAAGGGTGAGTGTTTCCTAGATCAAAGAGGGTAGATCCATCAAAGGGAGCACCGGTGAATGATGCCTTAAAGGAGTCCACAAACCCACAAAGGCGCACCCAGGCATAGTGGTGAATAGCAATGCCTGTACCAGCCTCTCGAGAGGCACCTTCTGAAGTGAAAGAAACTAGCCTCATTGAGGAATGTGACAGGGAAGCAAGAGTAGATAGCTTGGGGGATACCTTGCTTAGGTCCCAGGCAGGCAACTCAGAATGGGAAGTGGTGAGTTGCTCGACCAAATCCTACTGGATGTGAGTGAAATGTGCCAAGTAATTAAGCACCTGCAGACCGAAGGTAGCTGAGGGAAAGACTGGCTTCCCATGTCTGTCGACAGACCGGGGCTGTCAGATGGTGGGATGAATAGACATATTCTGCTCTGCCAACTCCTTTTTGGTGGCAGCAGCTACCACTATAGCATCGACTGGCACCCTCTTCAACCAAAACTGTGCATCAGTGGGTGGACTCAAACATGTTGGCGCACTACTGTACTGGCTTTGCAGTTTCCATCTCCTTCCATGTCCAGCTGGCAATGAGGTCTATCAGTTCGTCAGCCAAGGGGGAACCCAGGATGTAGATGTTCCCATCCCGAAAGCCTTCAGGAACACTGACTCCTCTGAAGACAGTGGTAGGGAAGACCATCCGCCCTTCAACTTGAAAATTTCTAAGATGTCTCCGAAGGAGACATCCTTGGGGGGAGACCTGGGGGACCCATCCCCTTCATCGAGGTCCAGATCCTTGGTGACGGACTCCATAGGCGAGTCTAAGTGCCGCCTCTTGCATGATCTCTTCAGAGGCACCTCCTCCAAGGAGGGGGGGGGGGCTCAGCAGATTTGGAAAACAGGGGAACCCCAAGTGGGGTAACTCCCACCTGAAGGTTGGTTCGAGAGGGCTGAGCAGGAACAGAATAAGAAGCGCCTGCTATTGAGGGATGGGAAGGTCACTGGGTGGCAGGTGAGGCAGATCTGGCAGAGAAGGCCCTCTCTACTACCTGGAAGACCGAAGGACTGGATGATGCCCCATCCCCACTCCCAGCAGGAAGGCCCACATGAGAAGAGGGGACAATGCATGCCAGCGTCTCAAGACACCTGGATAATACCAGCCTCAAGCAGTTGAGGGCCGAAGCACCAAGGAACAGGGACTGGTCCGAAAAATGGGACCGCAGCCCTCCCCAAGAACTCTAGGTCAACTGGTCAGACCAAGGACCCCGTCTGCTCTGGGGAAGGAAGAGCAGAACTGGTCAGGGACTTGGACAGGGTAGAGCAAAATGGGCTCCAAGCATCCCCCGTCACCTCCCCACCATGCCACAGGGCCTGAAAGTCCGAAACCACCTAGGTCAGATGAGCAGTAGAAAGCGTAGGAGCAAGGGAAGGACCCCTAGCCGGCTGGGCAGGGGACACCAGATGCCCCAACTCAATCTGAGTTTTAAGTAAGGAATTCATCATCCTGTGCATATTGGTGGGGAGCAGGCTCCTGGAGAACACAGAAGAAGTAGAGGACCTGGCTGAGGACACAAGTCTGGACCCTGAGGATCTCCCATGCCTATATGAAGGTCGGCTTCTGTGCCTGGCAGCTTCAAAGAGATGCTCCCTGCCACAACCTGAAGGGGCCCCTTCGATCACAATGGTGGGATCCAACTGCCGCTGGCCTGATGACAATGGAGGACCTGAGTGCTTGGAGCCCAAAGGACTTGGATCTGAGGAGGTTGGATCCGTGGAAGGTTCAGTCTTGGTCAGATCTGAAGGCCTCGATCAGGAGACCTTGGATTCAGGAGTAGATTCCTGCGACCTTGGATCTGAAGGCCTTGAAGAGGAAGCCTTGGATCTGGGGGTAGACTGCCGGGACCTGGAATCAAAGGTCACTGTATGTGATGGAGCCAAGGCTGGAGTCGAACAGAGGAGCTAGGATCTGACAGCCTGGGTTTCTTGGAGGTTAAAGACCATGGAACAGAAGGGGCCTTTTCTTGTGGTCAGGGAGGGGCCAGGCTTGGCTGGAGACTAAGCCAACAGAACCGCCTGGATGATACCCTTCAGCAATAATTTGTTACAACACTCGCCCAAGGCCCTGTATTTGAATGTGGCACAAATGTTGCATTCAACCTCCAGGTAGTCAGCGCCCAAACAATAGAGGCACTTCTCATGCAAGTCAGACACTGGCATCTTCCTACCACACAAGGAGCATCTCTTGAACCCAGTTGGTATGTCAGACATCTTGGAAGAGGCCAAACAATAACAGCCAAAAACTGAGCACAAAAATCTGAAGCTGCAGTCAAAGCCGAAGTCAAAAGCCAACAGAGACGGTACTACCAAAAAATAGACTACTACTAGGAAAACACTCTACAAACTACTGCAGGGAAATAAAACAGAAGAAAACTTTTATTGGCACCAAAGGCTTAAATGAATTAAAGGAAAGGGAGGGAGGGAACGGCTAAAGTATAATACACCAAGTAAATAGGTAAAATATAAGCAAATATGAGAGAATATAAGACAATATAAGAAAATATAGCAAAAACAGTAGAAAAACAAGCACTTATCCCAGTGAAGAGACTCAAGCCCAAAAATCACCTATGAAGCTGGTGAGTGGCAAACGAGATCTGAGGGGTTAGAGGGCAGCAAGGGATTATGGGAGTGGGAGGACCCTGAGTCTATGATCTGTTTGATAAGTTGCCGGCTAGGATTCAATGTCAGATCCTACAACACAAGAGTGAAGAACTGTGACATGAATACCATCAGATGGAAGAGTTAGGTGGAGCAGCAATCTTTTTTGCTCAGTTATCAGGTCTGGTTGAAGAGGAATTCTGTTAATTTCCCCTTGTCAGGTGAAATAGCAGGGAAAAC
The DNA here is from genome assembly GCF_019279795.1 of Protopterus annectens. Taxonomy (NCBI): domain Eukaryota; kingdom Metazoa; phylum Chordata; order Ceratodontiformes; family Protopteridae; genus Protopterus; species Protopterus annectens. The sequence continues at coordinate 1,071,117,677 of NC_056732.1, forward strand.
CAATGTTGCTTAGGCCAAAATGGTGATAGTAAAAGGAGCTTGAGTGCTTCCTTTTGTACCTTTAGAAGAACGTTTAGAAGAGAGGGGAGAAAAACAATAGAGGAACTTCTCTGTCCATTGGAAGGAAAAGACATCTATCCTCCAAGCTGAGGGACAAGGGTCCCTAATGCAAAACTGCAATGCTGATGGTTGGTTAGTGATGCAAACAGGTCTATCTGCAAAATGTCACAATGAAGGGTGATCACATGGAAAACTTCTCTGTTCAGAATACATTTGTTGGGGTCCTTCAGGGAGCAGCTTAGGGAGTCTGCTAGCACACTGTACTGAGAAGGGAGTGAGAAAGGTGTTCAGAGTAGAAAGTCTACACCCAAGTGTTTTGGGAATGAATGACAAACAGATCAAGCAAGATTTGTAATAGTGTTCCGGGCTTAGGCAAAAAAAGCACTTCATATGGAAGTCCTTGTACAGAATTTGCCTAACACACTTGCACGTACTCCTCGTAGCTGACCGCTATAACTTTCAACATAATATCTCTGAAGATAAAAAGGATAGTTGCCCAACACAGCACTTATCTGAATGAACAACTGAAGCAAAGGTATCACCAACCAAACCGCGAACAGTCCAATTGTTGCGTGACCTGCGTTCAGGCTGGCACTGAGATAGTCTAAGGATCCATGCTCATACATCTGTCTACATACCCTAATGCATATCAGCCAAGGTCATGCTTTGAACATATGACATAGTAAGATAAAGCTTTGGTAACCTGGATGGACATCAGAGGTGACATCCTCCGATATGTCAAGAATACTTCAGTGATTTCAATCAGGACATCCAGTGGGATAAAGGTAACTTCAAGAGAAGCAAAGCAATGAGACAGAGGCTGTCCTTCCATTAGCTAGCCAGGAAGTTCAGCACCTGGACCAAAAAAGTCTCCAGAGAGCTCAAAAGATAAAGGGTATAGAACTACATTCTCTTGGGTCAAACAAGATGATTTATGGTCTTTCTCCACAATATGAATATGCAGAATATTAAGGCGAAGGTAAAAAGATGCACAGGATCTACTGAGGAGAGAATGGCAATTCTGCATTCACACAGTGCATCAGCTACTGCAGTACATCACAAAGGTGGCATACCAGGGAAATGTGAAAATCATTGCTGCCACAAACCTAAGCAAAGACTTGCCTCATAATTTCTACAAATTAGGTCGTCTCACTATGATTCTTAAAAAAAAAAAAAAAAACAGGACTCAGGTTTGTGATCTGGATCCAAACAGCAATAATATATAGGATGTCTGTCCACTTTCTGTACACAGCAGCTTTTTTCTAAAACAGAAGAATAATGATTTATCATTCAAAATTTTCCATGACCAGTGAATAAAACAGTGCAACTCTGTGCCATAGATTTTTTTGACACTCACCCTACGTTAGCATGGCTGGACTTTATTAAAGCACATCTGATCAAATTGCTGTGTGACTATTGCTGCTGGATTTCTTTTGTGCGACTGCAAGACTGGGGGGAGATTTTCTCTCCTTTCACCACTGTTGAGCGATCTTGGAAGATGTGGGGTGGGGTAGAATGCCTTGCATAAATGTAAATGGTGCTTCTATGGGTTATAAGAATGGGGTTTAATGTTATGCTTAGTGATTGGAACGTTGGAGTATGTGATGATTTTCAGTTTGATTAACTACTATAGCCTTTGTTACAGCTGCATCAGAAAACAGCAACCAGGAGGACAATTGGACTGGCAGTGGAGATATAATACCCTCAGAGAATGGACAAGCTCAACCTTTCTGCAGAGGACTTAAAAACCATCTGGAGCTAAAGAGACTTGAGTTGGAGGCTAGGCGTTTGGAGATAGAAGCCGAGGAAAAGGAGAGGCACAGGAAGCATGAGAGAGAAATGCTGACTCTTCGCTAGAGTCATGGAGGTAATGAGGAAGGGAGTAACTGGACACCAGAAGCAGAACAGGTTAGTAAATTTCTTCCGCAGTTTAAAGAGGGGGATAATTTTGATAGTTTCATTCATATGTTTGAGAGGGAATGCAAACAGTACAGTGCTAACCAAAGGCTCTGGGGACGGTTCCTGACCCCCTTAGTCCATGGTAAAGCTTTAACTGTATTGTCTAAAATGTCTGACGTTGCATGTTTTGATTATACTGCTGTAAAGAAATTGTCGATTAGAGTTTTTTAAGCTAACACTTGAAACGTATAGGAAAAAGGTTTGAGAGCATAGATGCAAGGCAGATGAAAGTGTGTGTGAATATGTTGCTGAACTGAGCACTTATTTCCATAGGTGGGTGAATGGATGTCATGTCACCACTTCTGAAGGGTTGGCAGACCTTTTGGTGAGAGAACAAGCCCTTAACACTTTGCCTGAGGACATGAGGATCTGGTTAGCTGATAGACAATGTGCTACTTCAGATGAGTTGGGGAAGAAGGGAGACCTATACCTGGAAAGCAGGGCAGCCCTGCACAAGAAGGGGACCCCCAGTACTGCTCATGGGTCTAAAGGAACCCATGATGGGCAGCACAGAGTGCCCCAACAGAATCTGCTAGTAGTAGGGGAAGCCTCTAGTCCAGATACATGCCCAGGAGCTAGGGTTAAATGTTTTGAATGCAACCAGTTGGGCCATGTGGCATACAATATTCCATGGAGGCAAGGTGGGGAACAAAATGTGAGGGAGCCAGTAAGCAGGAAAAACAAAATGCCAATAGTAGGTTGTCTTGAGACAACAGGGGTACTAAACTACCATCCTGCAGATATCCTGACAGGGAAGGACTTGGATGAGGCAGTACCATGTGCTTATGCAGGTACATGCAGCCAGACTAAGAGACAAGCATGTGGGTCTGGTAGCCTGGGGGAGACCCAGACAGATTGCATACTTGCAGCCAGGACTGGTGAGGTGGTTACTTCAGGGAGGGAGCTACTCTGTAGCAGTGAGAGTGAATGTGAGCCACAGCTGCTTGTGGGTACTGAAGTTCCCCTTGGACACAGTGACTGCAAAGGTAGAGGTGAGTAGTAGTAACCAGGCTGACAGTGAGGCACCACTGTTACAGGATGCCAGACTTCCTGTGGAAGGGGAGCTGGGAAGGGTTAAAAGGAGAGAGCTGAGACAGGCTCTACTCTCAGACCCTACATTGCAAGGCCTGAGGCAAGTAGCTAGGAAGGCACCTGATTCTCAAGGAAAGGGGGAATCTGTATACTGGGACAAAGGGTTACTATACAAAGAGTGGACCACTAAGGGAGGGCTAGAAGGTGAGAGAGAGTACAGCAGCTGGTAGTGCCTAGAGCCTACTGTCTGGTGCTTCTAGCCATAGCCCATGATATTGCCTTTGCAAGTAATCTGGGCATAAAATGTACAAAGAGGTGTATTATGCAGAACTTCTACTGGCCTGGAATTTCCATAGATGTAACAGGGTACTGCAGGACCTGTAAGCAGTGCCAAAAGGTAGGCAAGGCAGGAGGCAAGGTGAGAGCTCCTTTGATGCCTTTGCCTGTGATTGAGGAGCTATTTCAGAGGGCAGCTATGGATATTGTGGATCCTCTGAGTACCCCAAGTTTCACAGGGGAAAAAGTATATCCTAGTGGTAGTGGATTATGCTACACGATACCCTGAGGCAGTGGCGTTGTCCTCCATTGAAGCAGAGAAGGCGTCAAATGCGTTATTACAGATTTTCAGCAGGGTAGGTTTCCCAAAAGAAATACTGACTGACAGAGGTGCCAATTTCATGTCAGACCTGTTTGTCTTGTCTGTGGAAGTTCTGTGGGGTGAAGCACATGAAGACCACACCCTACCATCCCCAGACTAATGGTCTTGTTGAGAGGTTAAACTCTACAATCAAGTCCATGCTACGGGCATTTGCAGATCAGTTTAAGAGGTAGTGGGACAAATATATGCCCCAACTGTTGTTTGCTTACAGAGAGGCTTCCCCAGGAATCCACAGGTTTTTCACCCTTGGGGTTGCTGTATGGGCACAGGGTGAGGGAACCTCTAGATTTAATTTGAGATGAGTGGGAAGGTGAGTGCGAGTCTTACAAGGAGTCTGTTGTGGCATATGTCCTAAACCTCAGGACAAGGCTCAGGGAACTCAAGGGCTTGGCCCAGGAGAACCTGGCAGAAGCCCAACAACAGAAAAAGGTGTGGCATGACAGGAATGCTTGAGCTAGAGAGTATGCTGTGTGGCAGCAGGTAATGGTTCTCATTCCTGTCAGACACAACAAGCAGCTTGGGAGGAACCCTACAAGGTGGTAAGAAAGGTAAGTGATGTTAACTGCATGTTGGAACTGCTAGGTAGAAGGCAGGGGCACGGACTGTACCATGTTAACATGATGAAACCTTACCATGATAGGGAGGCCCTTGTGCTGAGCATTTGCAGTGGATTGCAGTAGAAGTTTGAGGGAGATCTGGGGACGGATCTCCTCACTGAGGCTCGGGCTGACACCTCAGTGGAAGAGGTAGCAATGTCCCAGCAGCTATACCCTACCCAGGTCCGAGAAATCCAAGCAGTGTTGCAGGAATTTGGGGACATGTTCACTGGGAAACCAGGGTGCAACCACCTGGGGCAGCACCAGGTGGATACAGGACCCCAAAGACCTATTAGGCAAGCCCTTTATAGAGTGCCTAACACAGTCAAACATACTTTGAGGGAGGAGGTTCAGGAGATGTTGGAACTAGGGGTAATTCAAGAGTCCAACAGTCCCTGGGCCTCCGCAGTGGTGCTGGTGCCAAAGAAGGATGACAGCACCAGGTTCTGTGTAGACTATAGGAAATTAAATAGTCACACATAGTCAGATGCTTACCCCTTGCCTAGGACACATGAGGCCCTAGAGCAGCTGGGTGGGGCTAAGTATTTTCCAACCATTGATCTTACTAAGGGTTACTGGCAGGTGCCCTAGATTCCCAGTGCTAGAGAGAAGTCAGCCTTTGTGACTCCTTTTGTCTTGCATGAGTTCACAAAGATGCCCTTTGGGATGAAGAATGCCCCAGCGACTTTCCAGAGGCTGGTAGATTATATCCTAGCAGGAGGGTTTGCCCTTGCTTACCTAGATGATATTGCCATCTACAGCCATTCCTGGCCAAAGTACCTTCAGCATGTCAGGGAGGTGCTGGGCAGACTACAAAGGGCATGGTTGACCATTAAGCCGAGCAAATGTCGGGTGGGTATGGCAGAGGTCTCCTACCTAGGACAGAGTGGGGAGTGGTAAGATATGGCCAGAACCTGCCAAAGTGGAAGCCATTAAGGCATGGCCTGCATCTGCTACTAAAAAGCAGGTGAGGGCACTTTTAGGGACAGCAGGGTGCTACAGAAAGTTCGCCCCAGTTATAGTACCATAGTTGCTCCCCTCACAGACCTGACAAGGAAGAACAGGCCAGATAAGGCTGTGTGGACCCCAGCATGTGAGCAGGCATTCCAGAAGCTTAAAGAAGTTTTGGGAGGACTCCCTGCATTAGCCAGTCCAGATTACAGCAAAGAATTTGTTGTGCAGATGGGTGCTTTGAACCATGGAGTGGGGGCTGTACTTAGCCAGATTTCTTCAGAAGTCGAAGAGCACTCAGTGGTTTATCTCAGTCGTAGGCTCCAACCCAGGGAGGAATGCTATGCAGCTGTAGAAAAGGAATGTTTAGCCATAGTGTGGGCACTGCAGAAACTTCAGCCTTATCTGTATGGAAGGAAATTCACTGTTATGACAGATCACAACCCCCTAACATGGTTAAACAGAGCCAGCCAGCAAAATGCCAAGTTGTTAAGATGGAGCCTGGGGTTGCAAGCATATGATATATATGTCAGTGCACCACTGCAGTAGGATTAGCAATGTCAGTGCAGATGGGCTCTCAAGACAGGGAATGGGGTAAGGTATACTCAGATAGATCTAATTCTCTCAAGCAGCGTTTCTCAAGGGTCACTTGAAAAACTAGCTTGAGTTCTCCGGGGGAGGGGGGATGTGAAGGCTACCAGCCAAGCCAGAGAGAACTGTATAGATAATTCTATCATTTGTAAATAACAATGCAAGACAGGCTTGTTGTCTTAAATGGAAAAAAATTCTGTTAGATGTGGAACTGAAAAAAATTAAACAGTGCTCTTTACTGACCAAAGTAAAGCATGTTGTGACCCTTTGATGTAAACAGTGGTGCTGAAGAGTCTAGATGAAGAAATTCTTTCTATTGTTTTAACCAAGAGTTAAATTCCTGGATTTAAAAATGCAAATATATTTTTACTGCTCTGCTTCCTGACCAGCTGCAAGATAACAAAAGGAGATGTTAAAAATGTAAATGTAGTTCTGTTAGCCTAGGAACCCAGGGAAGTGTGAAGAATGATGTAATGTGTAGCCTGGGAACCCCAGGAAAGTGTGAAGAATGATGTAATGTGAATCAGAACTGCAATTTCAATTTAAACAGAGAACCGGAGACTATTAAGCATTTTTGTCTTGACCATCCAACCCATCAGCACTCTGCCTGTTTTCTTATGTAAGTTATCTTAGACTTGTGTTTTCTTTTACAAATAGCTAGAAAGTAGAAAGATTAGACTAAGTGTTTTTCAGTGATGTCAGAACTGTACTACTGAATTATTTTAAGCATTTCTCTGTGATCTCTGAATTCTTGATTAGCACTGTGTAAGTAGGAAGTATTAACTTGTGTTTCTATTATATATTAAATATTTTAAAACCTTTCAACTGTGGCTGTTTTGTGTAGAGATAATTTAAGCTCTAGAATACATTGCATGTTTATAGTCATTAGCATCGTCACCTCACAGTAAGACGTTGTCCTGTTCGATTATCAGAGCGTCTTCTGTGTGGAGACGTGTGAATGGGCGTACCTTCGTTGAAGGTTGTGCGTCAGAGTTGGCAACTCAGCACATAAAAATCTACTGCCAATCATTAGCGGACTGGAGTTCCACTGTGGTGATCCCTAACCAGGAAAAGCCGAAAGACACAACAACTGTACCAAGTCACTCTAATAAGCCTTGACTGTTTAGTTATACTACCAATTGGGTAATAATATTGCAATGTAATAACTGGACACCCTTTTAAGGGCCTTTGAGTAGCTGATAAATATTAGCTGGGTGGTGACAAGCGGTACTACTGTATTAGTCTGGGTAATAGGGGCACAGCTGGAGAACCTGTGCCAGCCTTTCCCAGGAGTGTCTGTGTGGTTGTATAAACACTTATCTCAGTGTGTGTGTGTGTCAGCTACTTGGGCAGGGACACAAAGAAGCACTGGTTGGACAAACAGGCTGCTGGAGGTTTTACCTTGCCCAGCTAGACTGAGATTGGGACCCTTATAGCTATGCCAGTGGGGAGTCTTATTGGGGACCTGGAGAGCAAGGGAGGGACCAGCCCCGTACTGACTGTGATCTCTGTGTGAACTTAAGGGAAATTGCACTTTACTGTGTGTATTGTTATCCTTTCCTTCATACATGAGACACTCTCTCTGGTGTTAGTGGTGAGGATTGAGGCTCCTTGATTGCTGGGCCAGGGCAAGGGCGTCACAATGCCCCTCCTGAATTCTGAGTTTTTTTCAGAAAAGTTGGTGGATTACAAGTCAATGTCTAACATTCAGAGCACTTCCTTTACTTCACAAATCAAACATTAAAAACTGCCTTATTCTGTCAATTTTTTAATCAACAGTGGCATTAAAATAGTGTCCCTAATTTTGGCCTTTGTTCCTGACTTCAGTAGTAAGAGGATGAGAGTGATGGACCATAAAGCGAAAAGTGTTGATTTCCAGTTGTTTACTTTTGTACAACAGTAAATGTTACGAGTAAGATGAAGGTGCAAAAAAAAGAGATTGCATCATACTAGTTGTACATGAGGAAGTACAACTAATTTCAAAGGCCATAACAAGTCATGTTAACAATGTAAGCACACTAGTTGGATAAAAGATGTTGAGAATTTTTTAAAACTTATTCAGTAAAAAAATGAAAAAAATAACCAAGCTGGAGTTTTCACTGCGTGATACCTATGGGCCTCCATCACGGAAGGTTTAAATATCAGTGAAAACTCTTGTGTGGCTTTTTTTTTTTTGCTTTGCAGTTTTTAATGAATGGTTTGTCGGTGTGACCTTTTTATCCTTTGGTTTGGATGTTAGTTTGGACATTATGCAGGCATCTTAATCTTTACGGCATCAGCTGGGTTTAAAGACCCTCTGTTTCTGAAGTACAGCCAAACAATCCACTTACACTGTGCTGATGATGTCAACAAAAAGGCTGAAACATGCATGTCTACAGCTAGCGAGGTTTGGCTTTATTAGATGAATGTAGCCATAAAGACTTAAAGTAAAAAAAAAAAATAAATAAATAAATGCTGCTGAAATACTTGATCTCCTTAAGGGGTCATTTGCATATATCTATCCCCATAGGCCTCAACACAGGAGGTTTATGGCATCACACAGAGAAAACTCTAGCTTGGCTGTTTTTTTTTTTTTTGCATTTTTTACTGAATTGTTTGTCAGTGTGACCTTTCTACCCTACTGTTTCATTTTTTTAAACTTAAACAGACCCTCCACTGCTGTCAACTATCACAGTTCTCATAGCTATCATCTCCATAATACTACAAACAAGAAGAATTTAAGTACAGGGGAGAAGCTGCTTTGAAGTATGACATGCCCAATCAGTGAAATGAGTGCACTCTGCAGTTTGCTTTATCACTAGTTTACACTGTAGCACCTTTACTTTTAGTGTTGTTTTTTAATAGCTACAGCAAAACTTTGCCTCAGGCTACTTGTTTTACCTTGTTGGGCTGGATGTGCAGAAGTACTGGGATTGAGAAGACTCAGATTGATGGTCTCCCCACTAAAGTGGGAGGGTATGACTCTCGACCTGCTGGCACCTTTTTGAAATTCAAGCACTACTGGGATCTATTTTAGGTTTCCCTCCTTTCGCCATGCCTGATTATACTAATGTAAATTCTGACCAGTTAGTCCTCTTCCTCTGGATGCAAGGCTTGGATGGGCTCTCCTCTCTACTTGCTATTATTATGGTAAATAGATTATTGAATTATCTGTACTACTATATTTAAATATCCTAAAGCAAAAATGCACAGCCAATGAACTTTATTTAGGTCATCACTCAGTGTAAAACATCTTATATACTTCGTATTAAATTGCATCATTGCCATCTGTTCTAATTATTAGTTATGTACTTACCATAACTTTACATCTGTATTGTCTTTCATTCCTCTTTACATATGGGTTACAGATCCGACCCTCAAATCCAACTAAGTCGCATTTCTTCAGACTAGGATCTAAGTCTCAAGCTCTTCCTGCTTCCCACAATAACCTGCACTCCAACCAACCTCCTCAGATCGAGTTTGCTGCTCATTAGTAAAAAGAGAGCAGAGAAGGAATGAGTATGCATCCCTAACCAGAGGCTCAAAACTAGGAACAACAGTTCCTAAGAAGTTCTCTCCAGGTCTTCTAGAGCACTAGGAAGAGGGGATGACAGGGTGGGAAGGTGAGGAGGAATGAAAGAAGACAACACATACCAAGTTATGCTAAGTACATAACTAATAAATCTGATGATGTCTCTTTCATTCCTCCTCACGTATGGGCAGAGTTTCAGCTATACAACTCCTGGGTGGTCTCAAGGATGGACATGGTGGAGCACTGCCAGATGGAAGAAAGCCCTGCTCTGGGAAACAAGGTCTAATTTGCAATGACAGACAAATGTGTGAGCCTTCAACAAAGTGGCTGCAGCACAGATATCTAAACAGACCCTGAAAGAAAAGGCGGATGAAGTGCACACAGACCTAGTGGAGTGGGCCGAGGTAGCTGTAAATCCATTCTTGGTATAAATCAAGGTAATACAGTCTGTTATCCATTTAGCAAGGTTAACTCTCAAAATGGCTTGACCTAGACGGCTAGGAGAGGAAGACACAAATAACTGTTCTGATTTCCAAAAAGGTTTTGTCCTGTGCAGATAAAAATATAACTGTCTGTGAATATCAAGCAGATGCAACAAATGTTATCCCTCATTAGAGAAATTTGGGAAGAAGACTGGTAGTTGAATAGTCTGGTTCGGATTCTGTAGCTACCTTGTGCATGAAAAAAGTTATGTACTCACCATAACGTTCCATGTTGGTAGTCCATCTCACCTTTCATTTTTACATATGAGCGCCGATGGGGAGGGTTTGAATCTATCTTCTTCGGTTCCGAGCATTCCTCTCTGTGCTTCCACCAGGGGCTCCGGCGCCAACCTTTGCCTATAAAAATCACAGATTGCGAGGGCAGTAATGCAGATTTTTCCCAGTTTATGGAGATCCCTAGTTGAGCACAAATTTGAATGGTGGCATGCCTGTTTAGGATGAGTAGATGCCTGGTGGGGGGGGGTCAGGAGCCAGTCGTCCAAATACGGAAACACCTAGAATCCCTGACGTCTCAAGTGAGCTGTCACTACTGCCATGCATTTGGTGAACACCCTGGAGGCTGTGGTGAGACCAGAGGGCAGAGCACGAAACTGATGATGACTGGCTCCCAGCCGGAAACAGAGATATCTCCTTGATGCCTTGCCCATTTTTATATGGTAGTAGGTGCCTTGGAGATCCAGAGAGCAGATCCAATAGTTTTTCCCTAACAACGGGAGTATAGACTGCAGTGTGACCATCCGAAACTTGTCGTCCTTCACGGATTTCTTTAATATGCTGAGGTCCAAAATTGGCCTCCAGTCTCCAGTTCGTTTTGGGACTAAAAAGAACCTGGAGTAAGTTCCGGATCCTATCTGGTCTGCTGGGACGGGCTGGATGACTCTTTTTAAGAGCAATTTGTTTATCTCCACAGTTGCCTGATCCCTGTGATTGGGTGGAACATCTGGGATCTTTTTGGGAACAAACAGTGGAAGGGAAAGTGGTAAGATATAGCCTCTGGTAACAACTCTTTGCACCCCGTTGTCTTGGGTGATATTTAGCCAGGCTTCCGAATATAGAGAGATGCGACCCCCGACTGGCCCCAGAGAAACACAGTCGGGCCCCACATCAGGAGCGCTAAGGCCGCCCTCAAAAGGAATCGTGGCCTTGCTGGTATTGCGGACCACCCCTGCCTCTAGGGCAACGTCTACCATTAACTCCTCCTCTGCCTCTGAAGAAGGAGTCCGGAAAGACCCTCTGGGACTTTTTGAACCACATCTTACCTCCCCCCTTTGACCTTTGGGGTATGGTCGAGAAGGAACGGTAAAACGGACTCCCACGGCAGAGAGAGTCTTTCCTTCCTGCTCACACCGAGTGAGTGTTTCTTTCACCTTGGGACCAAATAAGGAGGAACCATCAAATGGGATGCTGGTAAAGGTGGACTTGAATGGCTCCGCAAAATTACACAGGCGCATACAGGAGTGGCGTCTAAGGGCAACTCCTGAACCCGCTGCTCTGCTCGCTCCATCAGCTGCATGGGAGATAAGCCACATGGAGGAGTTAACTACAGAATTTAGGGTGGACAACTGAGCAGAGATCCTATCAGGGACTCCCTCAGGACAAGCACCCTGTATGGAATCTCCTAACTCCTTGAGGAGATCCCTCTTCAACCTCGTGAAGTGAGTAAGATAGTTCAGAGATTGGAGTGTAAATGCCGCTGAACTAAATACAAGCTTCCCAAATCTGTCCATCTGTTGAGACTCCTTGCTGGTGGATGAACAGAGGAAGAAGTCTCCACCAACTCATCCTTCGTGGCCGCCACCACCATGGCATCTACGGGAATGCCCTTAGACAAGAACTCTTTTCCAGGAGGGGGAGACAGGAACTTATTTGGTGTCCTGGGAACTGGCTCCATGGCATTGGGAGTATCCCACACCTTCCGACTAACCAGATACATTAGTTTGTCGAAAGGTAGAGACACCCAAGAGGCAGAGGGTTGAGACCCGAAAGCCTTCGGGTACACAGACTCATCAAAAGGGTTGACAGTGGGCCAGTCGCACCTGTGTTTAAGGATCTCCAGGATGTGCACAAAGGAGACATCAGAGGACGACTTGGTGGACCCTTCCGACTCCTCGAGGTCAGTGTCCGATGTCAGAGACTCATCCTGGGAGTAAATATGCTTCCTCTTGCATACCCTCTTCCGAGGGGGCATCTCAAAGCGACCTTCTGGGGAGGCCTCGGAAAAGTGGGGACCACCAGCCAGTGGCTCCTGAGGCTGTGGGTCTCTGCTGTCTCTGGACAGAGTAGGTACTGAGACTGAAGTGGGTGCCCTGGGGGGAAGAGTGCTTGTACCACTGGCAGGGGCTGAAGATTGAGACAGCATGCTCATCACCTCAAAAGCTGACCTCTCCGGCTCCGAAGACCTCCCCCGCTCTGAAGAGACGAAGGTTGGCGCCAGAGCCAATAGCTCTGAGTTAGACGTAGGGTCCGACCTCACCCTGGCGGAAGCACCGAGAGTAAGGCTTGGAACCGAAGAAGCTAGATTCAAACCTCCACATCGGCGTCCACATGTAAAAATGAAGGTGAGATTGGACTACCTAACATAGAAGGATTTGGATGACGGGACACCCTACCCTTGTGGAAAATAATGTAAGGGGGCTTAGAAGTCCAGGCCTAAATCTCAGAGATTATTTTTGCTGAGGTGATGGCAATGAGAAAAGCGTTTTCCATGAAAGAATCTATGTTATAATCACCAGCTGGTTCAAATTTATTTATTTTACTTGTGTGTCATTTGTTAACCGGGGTTGTCCAACTGAGCCAGTGGCCTCTCTACAGTGGAGACCAGAGGAAAAAAAGCTTCAGGCAATTACAAAGTTACAAAAAAAAAGAACATCTGACAATGAAGTTTTATGCAAACATTACAATAATGTGCTTTACATGAGAACAATAGAAATTTACAAATTAACTGAGAATGAAGTTTACGTAAACATTACAATAATGTGGATAACATGCAGTACAAAAGTTAGAATTTTTTTTAATCAGTTAAAAGAGAGAGAGATGCAAATGCAATAGGACAATTGCAATAGGTGGGTGTTAAAAGTATGAGAGTAGTAAGTTGGGATTTAAGTGGGATCACTGTAGTGACAGGTGTTGGCATTTAGGAAAAAATTATGGATTTAGAGAGATTTATATTAGAAATGATTCGGATGTTAAGGAGAACTTTGTTCCATGCAGGGGATATACTATATTTGTAAAGAATATACTATATTTATAAAGAAGTTCACCAATGCTTTTGTTTGGTTTATAGGTGTCCAGAAGGAGTTGGTCAGACCTGCAGAGAGTTCTTGGAGGGGTATAATGTGATGTTAGTGAAGATAGAACAGGACAGGAAAGGGGTTTTAAAAATGGATTTTGAGTTAAGCTTTGCAATACCACAGGGAGACCATGGCAGGGAGGGATCTTTTACCGGAAAAAGATCCCTTTCAAGAAGCCCTTGCAAAGTTTGGAAGTTGAAGGGGAACTTGAAAACATTGCCAGAATGAAAATTAGAGATGGCTACCAACTGAAGTTTGATGGTAGAAAAGCTGGCTCCTTCTTTATAACAGATGCCAAAAAGAGACAAATAGCTGAAATAGGGACAGAGAAAGGATCACTATTCTCTTTAGAAGCTCAAAAAATAAATCTCTTCCATTTACTGTCACAGACTTTCTTGGTAGCAGGTTTTTAGGAGGCTAAAATATTGTGTTGGATGGGAGGAAGCAAGCCTGGACCCTCTAACAATCACTGGAAGTGGAGAAACCAAGAGGTCAACTTGAGGGACATCAGTTTGGGGTGAAAACTCTCTATCAGGTGACAAAGGAGGTCCTGTTTGGGTTCCAAAATCCATGGAGGATATTTTAGGTGAGACCAGAGAATGGGAAACCAAATCTGCCTAAGCCAATAAGAGGCAATGAGGATTACCAAGGACTTCAGATGCTTTGCTTTCTGGAGAAACTTTGGTATCAAGGGAATAGGAGGATAAGCGTACAGAAGACTTGGGGGGGGGGGGCAAATTATGAACTACAACGTCCATCGGGGACTCCCCGGGGAGGGGGGGGGGATAAAAGAGCAACAGTTCCCGCACTTGTTCTGGGGGATGCAAATAGGTCACAACAAGGCTGGCCCCAGTGGCTGAAGATTGTGTCCACTACTGACTGGTTGTAAAGGGTTAGAATGGACATGTTGAGCTGGTATGCCAGGCTGTTGGATTTCCCCGGTATGTGAGTTGCAAGCAGAAAATGGTCTGAAGACATCACCCATTCCCAAACCCTCATGATCTCTTTGCACAGCAGGTAAGAGCGGGATCCTCCTTGTTTGCTGATGTACCACACCACTGACATGTTGTTAATGTGAATCACAAACATTCCTAGAGGGAGAACGTCCTGAAAGGCTTGCGACATGACTACTGCTCTCATCTCCAGAACACTGATATGTAATCTGGTCTGTGTGTGAGACCACGTGCCTTGGACCATCATCCACTTGAAATGCCCCCCCCAACTGGGAAGCTTCCGTGGTCACCACGGCTAAGAGGAATGGAAGAAAGAAAGGTCTGCCTAAAGCCAGGTTGTCCAACAGCAACCACCACTGTAGATGCCTTCGGCAAACCAGAGTCAGCTTGATAGGCACAGACAGAGGCTGGTAGAGTAGAGACTACAGAACAGCCAGGGTGCATTGAAGGACTCGCATAAAATACCTTGCAAGAGGGACTATTAGAATAGAAGTCACCATAGATTCTAGAGCCTGGCGTATCAGCCTTACTGGTGGAGAAGTTCCGTTCAAGACAGTTAAGACATGATTTCTCAAGGTCTGAACGTGATGCGGGGTAAGAGCAGCAATCTGGTTCACTGTATCCAAGGTAGCTCCAATGAATTCTAAAGAGGGGATAGGTTCACCTTTGTCAGATTTACAGTGATCCCCAGATGATTGGTAAGGTTCAAGAAATAATCCCTGGCCTGTAGCAGCTGATGCCTAGTTGGGACAGTAAACAGACAGTCGTCTAGATATGGAAACACTTGGAATTTTTGCAGTCTCAGGTGAGCTGCGACTACTGCCATGCATTTGGGTAAACACCCTGGGGACTTTGGTGAGTTCAAAGGGCAGAGCTCTGAACTGAAAATGACAGGCTCCGAGCCTGAAGCCAGATCACGTCTGAGTGCCTATTTTGATGTGATAGTACACATCCTTTAAGTCCACTGAAAACATCCAATTGTCCTTCCGCAGCAATGGTAGAATGGACTGAACGATCACCATTCAGAACTTTGCCTTCTTTACCAGCAAATTTAATTTGCTTAGATCCAAAATGAATCTCATGTCCCCGGTTCTCTTTAGCACTAAAAAGAAGCAAGAGTAAGTTCTGAATCCTTTTTGTTCAGTCAGGACCAGTAGGATGACTTTTTTGCGGTAGACTTAGAACTTCTGCTACTGCAAACTCCCTCTGACTGGGTGGAATGTCTGGGAGTCCCTTAGGCCTTCTCTGGAGGAGGAAGGAGAAGGGGAATAACACAGCTTCTGGATAAAATCCTTAGCACCCACTTGTTCTGTGTTGTATCAGTCCAAGCAGTAGGATGCACAGAAAATGAACCCTGACTGCCTCCAGAGATGAGCAGTCAGCAGTGCTTCAGGAGTGCTGGTAAGGCCTATCAGAGAAGGCTTCCCTAAAGCCCTGATTCTGCAGACTCCCTCTGCCCAGGGGATGGCATCTCCCATTGAAACTTCCTCCTCTACCCCTAGAAGAAGGATCCCTGTGCTGATCTTGGGAAGACCCCTGGGATTTTCAGAAGCAGGTTCTTTTTCCGTTGCACTGGTTTCTAGAAAAGGTGCACTGTGGAGTTGAGAACTTGACCCCAATGGCAGATAAGATCTTCCCTTCTTGCTCACTGTGGGTTAGGGTCTCTCTAACTGATGAACCAAAAAGCGAGGATCCATCAAAACAGGGTGTTAAAGGAAGCCTTAAAGGGCTCCGTAAAATCACAAAGCTTCATCCAGGCATGTCTCTGAAAAGCAATGCCTGAGCCAGCTGCCCGTGAGGCACCTTTCGTGGAATGGGAATTAAGCCTCATGGAATAACTGGACAAAGACAAGAGAGTGGTCATTTGGGGGGACACCTTCTTGAAGTATTCCACCGATAAGATCTCCGCCAGAGAGTCCGATAGCTCTTTTACCAATTCCCTCTGTAAACGAGTAAAGTGTACCAGGCAGTTTAACACTCTCAGCATGAATGTGGAAGAGCAGTAAATGTGCTGATCAAACCTGTCCATAGCTTTGGACTCCCTGTTTGGCGGATGGACAGTGGATCTCTGTTCGGCTAGCTCCTTTTTGGTAGCTGCTGCCACAACCATGGCATCCACTGGAATATCCTTGGTCCAATATGATCTGTCCTTGGGGGGAGATAAAAATATGTCTCGGTGCTTGGGGATCGGTTCGATAGAGTTTGGCTCCTTCTAGGCCCGGTTAGATACCAAACCTATGACCTCGTCCACCAGGGGAACCACAAAGGATGTAGATGGGCCTGTTCCAAAAACCTTCAAAAACACAGACTCCTCTGAGTGTGGAGGCTGGGCTGACCAACCACCTCTTTGCTGCAGGACCTTTAAAATGTCTCCAAAGGATGCATCCTCTGGTGGTGAGCTGAGAGATCCTTCCCCTTCAAGGTCCGTGTCCTTGGTGATGGACTCCAAGGGGGAATCAATGTGACTCTTTCTGCACATCCTCTTATTAGGAATCTCCTTTGTGGAATGTTCAAGGGAGATCTCAGAAGAGAGGGGGACTACCTCTGGAGAAAGTGTTTGGTGGCTAGTCTGGACGAGCTGACTCTGCACAGGTATGACAGGCTCAAGTCTTTGATCCAAGACAAGTCGACCGGATGGGTCATAGTTGAGAGACCAGAGCCCTATGGCTGGAGAAGACCCTTCCTACCACTTGGAACATTGAGGTAACTGGTGAATCCCTCTCCTCAGTTCCATTGGAACAGAGGCTGCAGAAGGAGAGAGGGCCAGGGTCCCCGAGCCCTAGGTTTCTGGTAGAACTGACCTGAACTGTCAAGTGCTATGGGGAAGAAACAGCTCAAAGTTGGAGATGAACCCCCCCCAACAATTCAAAGGGAACATCCTGGATCAGAGACCTAGTGTGATGCAAAGACAACGGAGCCAAGGAAGTCAGGACAAGGGTCTGAGTGCAGGAAGGAAAGCTCCTTACACTCAACCCTGGATCTCTCGGTTGGCTACAATCCTGAGGCTCTGAAGCCAAGGGAGAGATCGGAGACTGAGCTTGGAGAGAGATCCTCACAGAACCCATAGGGGATGGTGTGGAGAAGACTCCCAAGTTGGATCTGCGTCTTGAGAATCTTTCCAATCAGCCTGTCCATGCTGGCCTCCAAAAGGCTTTTAGCAGACCTGGATGAAGCAACTGAGAGGAGCCTGGAGTGCCTAAGTGGGAGTCTGCTGCAGGCAGAGGGAAGGGGCTGACTCAATGCTCAGCAATGGCATGGGACCCTTCGTTGTAGGATCCGGAGACTTAGTATTTGTGGTGGGGGGAGCAGCTTCCAGAGAACTCAAAATTAAGAACCCGATGGATCCAAAGTAGGCCAAGGATTTGAAATGGTTGGATCTGATGGCCAAGTAACCTTGGAAGGTGATTCTGAAGACAATCTCGAGGATTTATGAGAGTGCTTCTTGGAGTTGGTGGACCCCACTATGCTCTTGGATGGGGTTTGAGTCCCTGGAGAGGAAGTAGAAGTAGGCAAAAGGCCCTTTAGAATCAGCTCCTTTCAGTGGTCAGCTATAGCCCTGGAAATGAAACTCTCACAAACAGAGCAGGCTGACTTGCAGATGCTCCAGACCCAGACAGGATATACACACACACACACACACACACACACACACACACACACACACAGAGTATGCATCGGACTGCAGGAATTTACAGCAAGATTCCAAGAACTTTTTAAAGCCAGAGGGTTTCTCAGCCATAACAACATGTTACACAATACTACAACACAAGAAAAAACATGTAAAGATAACAGCTCGAGAAAACCCAACAGCACACAGCTAAACTAACTACTACTACTTTTAACTTCTACTGTTTTTTTTTTTTGATTTTGTTTGTTTTGATACAAAAGAATAAAAGAGAGACAACTAAAGGCTACTCAAAAAGCAAGGGAAGACAAGAACAAACTTTTAGTTATGTACTCACCATAACTTCAGATGTTTGGGATCCATCTCGCCTACATTCTGACTGATGGGTTCGGAGCCGATCCTCGGCTCCGACTCGGCACGCTTATGCCAAAGAGCGAAGTCTCTTATTGGCTGAGCTTACTATATCCCAGGATGCACCACTACCAGTCCCCCAGATCTAGTTTGTCCGCATACATGCACACACGCATGCACTGCTTATATAACATTGACAGATAATACAAGATAAAAAACAGTAGAACCCAAACCGTTCAATCTCTTCTGATCTCCAAGGCCGGGGGAAGGAGGGTGGGTATTAAGAATGTAGGCGAGATGGATCCCAAACATCTGAAGTTATGGTGAGTACATAACTAAAAGATGTTATGTGATCCTATCTCGCCTACATTCTGACTGATGGGACAGCGTCCCTAGCACCTAAATCCTGGGTGGCTCACTGGAAAACACTCCTGAGTACCGTGGAACCAAATGCTGCTCGTCCTTTAGATGCCACATCCAATTTATAGTGGGAAATGAAAGTGTGCGGGTTGGACCAAGTAGCAAGAGCACAAATTTCAGAAATAGCGAGCTTGGAATGGAATGCAATAGAGGTAGCCATAGCTCTAGTAGAGTGAGCTTTGACAGATGTTGTAAGTTGCTTATTTGAAGAGGAATAAGCTTGAGTTATGCAATCTCTAATCCATTTAGCAATAGTAGCTTTAGTGATGGTTTTACCCAGTTTATTATCTGAAAAGGACACAAACAATTGATCTGTTTTCCTAATTTGCTGAGTCCTATCTAGATAGAAGCGCAATTGCCTGTGAACATCCAACGTATGGAAGGTGTATTCCGCTTTGTTTGAAAATTTTGGAAAGAAAACTGGTAGCTCTAAAGATTGTTGGAGACAGAGATTAGAGCAAACTTTGGGACAAAAATGGATTAGGTCTAAGCGATACTCTATCCTTGTGGAAAATCAAGTACGGTGGTTTGATAGATAGGGCTTGAAGTTCTGAAACTCTTCTTGCAGAGGTAATTGCAATTAAGAAGGCAGTTTTCCAAGACAGATATTTCAACTCACATGTAGCAGCTGGTTCAAAGGGGGAAGATGTTAATGCACGAAGTACCAAATCAAGATCCCACGGAGGCGCAGGATGAAAAACTGGGGGTCTTAAAAGCACAGCACCTTTCATGAAAGTTTTACATAATCTGCTGCTCATCAACGGTGGGTCTATGGAATCGTGAAATTTGGAGATAGCTGCTAGTTGGACTTTAATAGTAGAGACTGAAGATCCTTGATTAAACAAGGATGTTAAAAATTTCAAGACCTCTGGTATCGGGGCAGTAATAGGGTCTAAGCCTCTGAGTTGAGCCCAGATAGCAAACCTCTTCCACTTACTGTGATACAATTTCTTAGTGGTGGGTTTGTGGGCTGAAGATAAAATGTGAATAACTTCCGAGTCCAAGGTGTGATTTCTGACTAAAGTCGGAAGTGGAGGAGCCAAGCTGTTAACTTCAAAGTGTGAAGTGACTGGTGCTGTTGTCCCGACTGATGAACCAGAAGGTCCGGAGTTAGATCCAGGAACCAAGGACCGTCCAGAGCATATTTCTGTAGGTAGGGGAACCATACCTGACGAGGCCAGTACGGAGCAATTAGAATCATTGTGGACCCCAATTGGGAAGCTTTCTGGATGACTTTGGGGAGGAGTGGAATCGGAGGAAAGCATAAAGCAGTCCTGTTGGCCAAGGTTGGGCTAGAGCATCCGAAGCTGCCTCCCTGACGTGGGGTCAAGGAAAAGAACCTTTGCACTTAGGTGTTTGCGGTGTTGCAAACAGGTCGCAGCACGGAATCCCCATCTTTTGAAAATCTGAGCTGCTACTGTTTCGTTCAGAGACCACTCGTGAGGAGAGAGAATAGTCCTGCTCAGTCTGTCTGCCAATACAATGGATTTTCCTGGAATGTGGGTCGCTACCAGGAAGCGCTTGGTAGCCACTGCCCATTCCCACACCCTCATGGCCTCTCTGCAAAGGGGGTAAGATCTGGTCCCTTCTTGTTTGTTTAGATACCAGACCACAGACATGTTGTCTGTGTGGATGGCGATAATGCCTTGAGGGAGAAACTTGTGGAGGGCTTGTAGGGATAGAAGTACAGCCCTCATTTCCAGCACATTGATATGGAGAAATGTTTCGTTTGGAAGCCAAGAACCCTGAACTGACCTGCCCAGACAATGCCCCCCCCACCCCATCTGGGAGGCATCCGTTGTCAAGGTGGCCACCGGAGGGGGTATAACAAAAGGTCTTCCCTGATTCAGATTGGATGGCAGAAGCCACCAGTGGAGGTCCGTTTGCACGTTTCTGTAATCAGTATGTGATGATTGAGGGGGAGATCCTGAAAAGACCATTGTGTCGATAACAGCCACTGAAGAATCCTCATGTGCAATCTTGCCAGAGGAACTAGGAGAACCGTGGCAGACATTGAACCTAAAAGTTGCAGGACCATCCTGGCTGGGGCTTTGGATCTTAGAAGCAGGGCTCGGACTTGATCTTGTAATGTTTGTATCCTTCGGTAGGAAGGAAGATTCGCATTAATTTTGAGTCTATCTCTGCTCCTATGAATCTTATGCGCTGAGAAGGCAGCAAGACAGACTTTGACCAGTTGAATGTAATTCCCAGGGAAGCACCCAGGGAGATGGTGGCTTGTAGGTTCTCTAGTAGTAGATGCCTGGTGGTGGCAGTCAGGAGCCAGTCGTCCAGATAGGGAATCACTTGGAATCCTACTGCCAAACACTTGGTGAACACCCAGGGGGCTGTGGTGAGACCAAAGGGCAGAGCACAAAATTGGAAATGACCGTCTCCCAGGCTGAAGCGCAGATACCTCCTGGACGCCTGATGTATCGGTATGTGATAATAGGCGTCCTTGAGATCTATGGAGCACATCCAAACATCTTTCTCCAACAATGGGAGAATGGATTGTAAAGTGACCATTCGGAATTTGGACTTCATGACGGACTGGTTTAGTTTGCTGAGATCCAAAATGGGTCTCAGGTCCCCTGTCTTTTTTGGCACTAAAAGAACCTTGAGTAATTTCCGGATCCGATCTGGTCTGTGGGGACCGGTTGGATGACTCCTTTTCTAGCAGCTTTAAAGCTTCACGGCTGCAATTTCCCTTTGACTGGGTGGCGGGTCCGGGAATTTATTGGACGGTGGGGGTGAGTGCGTGAAGGGAATGGTGTAACCTCCGGCAATGATCCGGCACCCATCTGTCCTGAGTAATAGACTCCCAGGCTTTAGGTGCTTGGCAAAACGGCACCCGACTGGCTCCGGAGCAGCACAGCCGGGCAATCCCTCATGGAGTGTGGGAGGCTGAAGAGCCACGAAAGGACTCGCGGTCTCCAGTGTTGCGGGGGCCTCTGCCGCCTCTGGGACGGCGTCTCCCAGAAAAATTTCCCCGTCCTCTGCCTCTGGAAGGGGAATCTTCCTGCTGTTGAGGAAAGAATTTCTGTGATTTACGGAACCACATCTTCCCTCCTCTTTAGCCTTGGGATAAGGCCGAAGGGAGTGGAATAACGTGCCCTCGGCAGATAAAGTCTTTCCCTCTTGCTCACAGCGGGTAAGAGTGTCTTTACCTTGGGTCCAAACAAAGAGGACCCATCAAAGGGTGTCGGCAAAGGAAGACTTGAAGGCCTCCTTGAAATGACACAAGCAGCCAGGCTTGTCTCCGTGAGCCACGCCTGTGCCTGCCGCTGCCCGCCCTTCGGCCGCATATGAAATGAGCCTCATGGACGAGTTAGAAATCGAGGTAAGGATAGCCAACTGAGAGCTAACCGACTGGGCTAGCTGCTCAGGTAGGTTACCTGAGAGGGAGTCTGAGAACTCCTTGACCAGATCCCTCTGTAGTCTGGTGAAGTGTGCCAAATAATTCAGGGACCTCAGAGTAAAGGCCGCTGAAGTCAGGGTGCGCTTCCCGTACCTGTCCATGCTCCTAGACTCCTTATTAGGAGGATGGACGGACGTTGAAGCCTCTGCCACGTCCTGCTGGGTAGCAGATGCCACCACCATGGCATCTACAGCCACGCCTTTCGTTAAGAACTCCTTCTCGGGTGAGGCAGACAAAAATTTGTTAGGGCGAGAAGGCACTGGTTCCACAGTATCTGGATGTTCCCCTCCAACAAACCAAATCCAGGAGCTCGTCGAAGGCGGAGACACCCAGGAGGCGGAGGGCT